>NW_010315374.1:1410-9800 GCF_000700745.2 Antrostomus carolinensis
CCTGCTGAGTTACTCTTGCTGGTATGAGACACAAAACTAGCGAGAGCATCTTGGTTTTGCTCCTTGCTTTGATACGGCCAGTGCATCTGAGTTGTCTGTAAGACAGAAATATTAACAACGACCTATTAAAATTTCTTACCTTGAAGATGAGTAATGCAGTGCAGTCACATAAAAATACTACAGATGTCTCAACATTGGCCTCTTCATGTTCCTTCCTCCCCAAGTCAGAAATACAGAAATGAAATGCAAAGCAGATATGACCACTGAACCTCTTTTCTTAGTTAATAGGCTCAGGTTTATTTTTTTTAAACCTGAAAACCAGAACATCATCCTATCTTTATGTTTGCAATGCCCTTTTCTGCACTAACAGCTTCACTTACAAACTCTGTCTCTACAGGCTCTTAAACTTTTTTTATAGCTCCCTTCAGTTTTCACCTCCTAATGTAGAGAATGTATCTTGCCACCTGACTCACTCCTCTCTCCAGCTATTTTTAGAAGCTTTTCCATTTTGATGGACCACTGCAGATCACATTCAAAAACCATCAACCGCATTTAAGTGAAATTACTGCTCTGACAAATCTGGGGAGAAAGACTAAGTCAAACAACTCATACTATTGTGAACAAATAAATCCCAACATCACCATCTCTGCTGTGGGTGACTGTTTCAGAGCTTCATCTGTTTATCTCATAACTCCATAGATACTTGATTTTTTTTTCCTGTGATTTCCTCTCATCTACAAAAGAGAGTTTTAAAAGCATACTTCTTCATCTTACCCAGGGGAGTAATTTCAATTGCTCAGTCAAACATATATTTATCAACTAAATAACACTTATTCATTTAAACTGCTGTGTTATTTACCCTGTTGAATTACTATTTTGGCATGTACATTTGAAAAGACTGTTTTAGCACTCAAGTATATTTGCCTTTGAAGCTACCAAATACGCAATGCATGACAAGAGCAACGCAAATTCCCCCTGATAACTTGTCAGCAGGCCTCATCTCTGAGCTGGAGGTCAGTCTCAAGGTGGCAGCTGATAGGACATGCCCAGTCAGCCTTTAATTTAACTGGTGTCAAGCAGTGTCAGCTATGGAGGCAGAAGTGTATCCACATTGAAAAGAGATACACTTGAGTATTTATTATAGGCTCCTCTACCATACTGAAGTTAAAATTAAAAAATAAAAATGAAATCTGGCTACCAGCAGTGTCACGTTACAGACATCACGTTTAAATAGCAATTAACTCCACTGCTTTGACTGAGTGCCTTAGAATGGTGATGACTGTAAATTGAGTCTTGATAACACTCCTGAAAAATATCTAGCAGAATTACCATTCCAACAGATCCATAATGAACTACCAACATAATCTGGACAATGTCAAATTAAATACAAGGAATATATATCACCAGTGTTGGTTAAAGACAATTCTCCTTCACTTCTCTTCCTGTACCTCTGCATTTCTTATAAATCATTGCAGCAAACATAGCTTTCCTTGTCTCTTTATCTAACATTTTTCTGTAGTTGTTTGTTATCTAGTTAGGGATTTTCACAGATTACTTGAAATTCCAAAGAAATTTATGGTACAGCTGTGTAAAGGAACCACTCAATATAAAAATACACTCTGCTGACTTTTGTCAAAAAGGAATGCATGGGAATTACTATGGTTTTCAATGATAACTTGATTTTCCCTTCAGGTAAATTTCCTACTTATATAACCAGACATTTAGTATTGTTTCAGAAAGGCAAACAAAAGAAGTAGGAAATGTCTTTTCTATACTAATTTCTTCAGTGGAAAAATCAGTGCTATGCACTATTACCACACTGATCACTTCTCATATGAACTTAGGCTTCAAAATATCTACTACTATTACCTAAGTGCCCTAGGACCCAAGTGGGAACAGATTCTTTTTGAAATGTGTACAACAGATTGACTGCCGATGCAAAACTAATTCCCATGGCTACAGTAAAGTAAAAATCCAGGAAATGAGAGTTTGTCTGGAGAAGCTGCTATGACACATCTTGAACTTCAGTTATGCTGAAGATGCTGAGGCACTAATGAGCTCTACTTTGTGAAGTAAGGAGGAAGGAAGCTTCTGAATTTGTATGAGCTTTCAGGAGTCCAGTAAAACAGCTTCTGAAACAAAATTTAAAATCTCAGGTTTTCTGGTCAATGTCTCATACTTCTATTGCGGCAAAAGGAAAGAAATTTGCAAAAAGAGCGTCTACTTAAGACCACTGCTCTGGCTCTGATGGCAAACAACCTGGCCCTGCAGGTGGAATTAAGAAACATGGCTTTATACCCTCATACACTGAAAAATTTAGACACATCTTCACATGCATATGAACATGGCTTCACAAGATTCATTGTTTTCAAAATAAAAAGCAAATTATGATCAAAATAAATTTAAGATCTGTTAGTTCACTGCATTTCACAAAGAACAAATACATACTAGCATGAATTACTGCATCAACGTAACAGTAATTCTGATGGTATATAATACACTTCTTCACCTAACTTCAAACACAACAACTCATACTATCACCATCAACACAAGCAAAAAAACCCCTCCTCTTTTGTTCTGTTGAACTTAGTAAAACACTTTGCTTTTCCTAAGACAGCCCTGGAGCCTGGTGTATTTTCAGAAGACCACATCTGCAAGCCTCTATAGCGTCCATATTAATAGTTCTGCTTGCTAATCTGTTAATTGAGATCTACATTATATTAGGCACACAACTACTCAATAAGATTAATCCACCTGGAAAATGATGGCATGTCTTGATTAAACTGAGTGAAGGTAACGGAAGTGACATTTAAAATACATTGACTGTTATTACATTTTGATCATCTGTTTCAAACCATCTGAAACCCTGTTTTTCAGCTTTATAGAACCTTACTATAACAAATAATCAAGACGATAAAATACTACATCAATTCTGAATTAGTAGAAAACATGCTAAATTTGTGAGCACACCAAAGACGATGTGTCATAAATGAAAAAACTCTACACTAAAGTACTCTTTATTTGGATTTGCAGCTGGAGTTAGTTTGGATATTTCCACATAAATCGTAGTTTATCGCACGTGTCCCCTGAAATGATTAAAGTTGACTTTTATAGTGTATTCTGTCAATTAGAAAGGAAATGGCATATAGATTTTTATGGAAGTGTGAGTCTAGCCTACTACGTAATTTTAAATGTAGAATATATTTTTGGCATAGATTAACAGAATCTAGGCACAGAAAATATCCCATAAGGTCATCCAATCCACTTCTTTGTGAAGAAACAATTATTCCCAAACATGCTTTTTTTTTTTTCACTCTTCCCCCTAATTTAGATTTACGACACTAAAATTCCAAGATTACCCTTATGCAACTCTAACAGACAAATAAGCTTCACTCTCAGAACATTTTTTTTAAACTATCTTTATCATTACTATCTATCTCATCCCTGTAGCAATTCCACAGTTCCATGGCAGTCCCAATTTTTTTCTTTTAAGTACTTTGAAAGGATACTACCTTATCACTTGTATTAAAAAAGAAATTTTTCTTCACTTTTGTCTCTTAATCTAAATCCCTAGTTCAGCAAAACTTCCAGAGCCTAAAGGCAAAACCAAAAAGCTACCTCATGCCTTGTTTACAGTCAGAGCATGGTGGACTGCACTTGCAGTTTTACAGCAACACTGAGGATTTTTCTACCCTTTGCACTTGCCTACTCCTTTCAGGCATCCCCAGTATTAGCAAGATGTAGTGTGCAATTACAAAAAAGCTGCAACTGTGTTATCTTAACAGTGAATTTTGTTTTCATTCAGATAGGAAAATGCAGTAATAAAGTAATTCACATTCCTCTTAAATTGCAGTTTTATTATTTCATACCAGAATTTAGTCTCTTAATAAGAAACACGCAGATCAAATTGAAATACCTGCTTTTTTTTTTTTTATTCCTTTCAAATTGCTCTACTTTAAAATGCCTCGCTTGCTGAGTAGGCACAGCTTGCGTTTAAGTGGTGGTTCTCAGTCTAGGGGTTAAAGGTTTCCTTGGGAGACCCATGTTTTTAAAAGAATGGCTTCGTCCTGAGTTGTGTCAATTATAGAAAGGTCACTCGCCACAGCCAGAGCCCTGAAATGGTGGTTTTGTTAAAAGCTGTCAGAGGCTTTCCTAAAAACTGCTAGAATAGCAATATTAACTTGGACATAATAAAAGGAAAGGTGAGGCAGAGAAACTTTTCACCCTTCCCTGCTATAAGAATTTGTCTTCTAGATACTCCTTGTATTCATCCAAACCTGTCATTCATATTATTCCACTGTGGAAGACTACTTGCCTAAATATTGTTCTCCCCACTTCCCCCAGACTATCAACATTCCATCAACCTTCTACAAAATGTCAGAAGAACAAGTAAACTTTCCCAACATGCTCTGAGGAAAGCTAACTGCAGCAATTTAAGACATAAACTAGCAGTTCTGTCTCCTTGTCTCCTCTACAGTAGGTTACCACTCCCAAAATAGCTGGCATCTCAGCCTCTTTGAAAGTGCAAAGCTAATTAGAGTGAAGCTGGGATAAACTGCCAGAATTTGCACTGAAGTGCCCCAGGCAGATGAGCACATTCCAATTCAACAATCCTGCTGCCCTATATTTGCACAGAGATGGCAACAAAAAGCTGCAGGGGAGGGAATTTGGAAATGTGTTAAACACTGCAGTTGTCTGCTAAGTGACCATAATTGCAGACCTGAGCTCTTCAGGTTCCTGCCTAAAACCACAGGGTCTCTCACCTGTGCACAATCTGGAAGAAGTTCAGCAGTATTATAAACATTCTGCCTTGTACTTAGGGATGTGCTGTTTGTCCAGTTTGACCTACAGTCAGAGATGAAAGCCAAGCCAACAAACAGCTGTCTGAGAACCTACATTTTTTTGACACCACTAGGAAAATGGGGAAGCCAAAATTAGACCCTCCACGGAAAACATGAAGAAGCTGAGGTGTAGCAGCATCATTTATTGAAAACAGAAGCAGATCCATTAAATGACTGGGCATGCCAAGGAACAGCTCAGCTTCCTTTCCCAGTTCTATTTTAACTGATTTTTTTCCAGTACAACCAAAGCAAGTATCCTGTGTTAGTGTTTGTTTCTAAAACTTGCTTCAGCAATCAGCAAGTTTAACAAGAGCCACAGATCCTGAGAGCAAAACGATGCTCAGCTCAGAACTCTTCTGTTGACCAACAGTAAGTGCTCTTCCTTCTCTCTGTTTCTGTCAGCCCATCCAACCTTCGCAGTACGCTGAGGTCTGTGAGGTGCCGTGGCCAATTGAAACGTTCTCTTCTGTCTTCTTACCACAATTTTTGTAATAACCAGGGAAAGGTTTATCATGATGTAGCAAACACCTGAACCTCACTAGTAAAATGCATTCAATTTAAATTATTAAAATCCTTTTCATGACACGTAATTTCTCTGTATTTTTAACATATGTTTTCTCAGTTTGAGAAAGTATTTCTGTTTCTAGGATTTCTCTCTTTCTTCTCATTGCCCTGTCTCTGTCGTCCTCCTTTGGAATACAGTTTAGGAGAAAAAGAACACATTTGTTGCCTACATTGCTCATACTAATATCATTGGGTACATTGTTTACTATGGGCCAAATTCTGCTGTTCTTGATGCTTTCTATTAGAATTACTTCTGAGAAAGAAGTAAAACCAGGGATTTGGTCCTGGCTGGAAGCGAAAGTTCTTGACTTCTCTCAAGCAGTACAATGTCCTTCACCTGCTAAATCAAGCTTTTTCTTTCTTTGAGGTCTCTAAACAGGACATGTAGTCAGTAAAACGTACAATTTCTGACTGAGCACTGCCTCGTTAGCGTCTGAGGGAGCACATCTTCATCAGCAGATGAGATTCCAGAGACTGTGATTTTGTGCGCTGATGCAGAAAGGGATGGTGTAACGCAGCTGTACCCGGGCAGCAAATGGCTGCCAGCAGCAGAATGCAGTAAACACCGGAAATGCTAAGAGCAGCCTTAACTCCCGGATTTCCGAGTGCCCTCAGCTGGCCCCGACACCCGCCCGAGCCGCCGCCGCAGCCTCACCTCTGCCCGCAGGGGGCGCCGCCGCCCCGTCCTCCGCGCCCGCCGGCTGCCGCAGTCCGTTGTGGAAGGTGTGTCCATCCGCCGGCCGCAGCTGCCAGTCCAGCCCCAGGAGGTGCATCGCTGCGGGAGACAACGCCGGACAAGTGAACACCGCGGACAGGTGAAACGCTGGGGAGAGACTGCGGCTAACTTCAGCCAAGCATCTTGTGGAAAAGACGGGAAAGCAGCTTGTCTCAGAGGAATGTTCATATGCTAAACAAAAAGGTGGCAACAACAACAACAAACCCAAAAGAAAGCCCCGCTGACGCACATAAATCTGTCTTATTTTTGTTCACTTATCCAATCTTCTAAATTACTGAAATACAAAAGGGAAAAAAATGCCTACAAGCCAGCCTATGAAAGCAGAGAGGTGAGCACTCTGTGCAGGCTGTGGTGTCACATACCGCTGGCCCCACTCACATGTTACAGGGGGTACGTCCTCGGAAACAAAGCGCTACTGCAAACACGAGCTCCACCTTTAACCCATATGTGATAATTCATACATTGATTACAAAATTAGCTTTAACCCTATGTATACTAATGACCTTGTAATGCAATTATTTTGTATTCATTACAACTTATTTAAATCAGCAGATTTAACAGCTTCTGTCTTCCTTTTGTAGATAAATTTTCCTGGCAAACCCAGGTCTTTGCCCATCCTTTGACCTCACCATTTTTTCTAATGCAGTGCATGAAGTTCAGCCACCTGGGCCGCACAAGAGCAAGCCCAGTCCTGGCCAGGGAAGGTTGTCCCACCAGCAGGGCTTTCTGGCAGCAGCACCGCAACGTGGCCTGTCAGGGCGTCCCTCAGCCGGAGGCAGGGACAGCAGAGACCAGGACATGGAGTGGGAGAAAGGCCATGGCAGCAGCTTCACAAGCGCATGAGTTATAGGCACTGTGGTAGGGGCTAATTGAATCAGTTCTGCACATAATGTGTGAGACTTGGCAGGTCTGAATCATTCAGCTGGTGAATTTATGTGCATCTTCACCTTGTATAAACAGAAGCTACCTGAACACATCTCTATACCTTCATATTATCCCTATGGCATCCTCCCAATACAGAGGAGTGGTGAGGGATAGAAAAGCACACAAAGCTGTTTTTATTCACTGTCTTTACATCCACCAGCAGCACTCTTCCTGTTTACATAAGATGTATGTAAACCTACATACCAGAGAACAGCATTTTCAGTTTTATACTAAAATGGTGTTTCAGGGGAGTCACTGTCAGCTCAGGGGCAGAAAATATATTATGGGCACCCTTATAATTATTTAACTTCTGCAGTGTCAGATCCACATAAGACTAGAAGGTATTTTGCATTCCATTGCAAGCAATTGTACAAGAGCTGATGTGGTCACAAATGGACCAGCAGTGGCCACACATGTCAGAGTTCAGAGATTAATCGTTAGGGACAGGTAAGGCAAAAGTCTTATCAGAGGAACTGCCATTTACAGTGCTCGAGACATCACTCAGATAATCTCTGAATACAGGGAAGCCATTTAGATGTGACTGATTCACATACATATTCCTAAACCCCAAGAAAATAAAACAAAGCACCCCCGCACCCAGGATCCATCTATCCCAACTCCTGGAAATCTCTCAGCACACAATCTATGCAGAGTTTAACCTCCATATTTTTGACAAAAGCAGCTGAGAAGCAAAACAGCTTTCATAACATGACCTTCCCCTAGACACACCTACAGACCAAGCAGATGTCTCAGAATAGTAACTAAAATCAGGAGGCATTTTGCGTGAAGAGGGCAGTTGCCAGATTTTGCATTCATGCTGAATTTGCAATATTTTGTTCTATTAGGAAAAAAAGCCTGAAAACACATTAAAGCATCTGGCATTTTTAAAAAACAGACCAAGTACAATTCTGGAAAGGATGTTTGGCTGAAAAACTACTCAAAATTTATTTCTACGTTATGGTTAAGAATTCCTGGAAAATATACAAAAATTCTATGTGGGATCAAATATTTTGTTCAATTACAAATTTTTTGTTTTTCCAAAACAAACATTTTAAAAGGCTTTTCAGTCTAATCTCAAGCAACTAATTTCCTTCTCAGTATGACAATAAAACTGAAAAATTATTCATAAAGCTCAAACAACAAACAAGTCAGTAGCTCATACAGACTCTCTCCATCAAGTGAGAGACATCATCTGTGCTGTAGATGCAAGAGGGCTGGGGGATGCCAGGTAGCAGAGCAGCTTGTGGCATGTTTGTGCTGCCAGCAATTCCCACATGATGTGCACACACCAGGGCTCCAAAGACAGAGTTCAGCTGGCCCATCCC
>NW_010315374.1:9837-14472 GCF_000700745.2 Antrostomus carolinensis
CTAAAATGAAAACAAGTCATAGAAGAGAATTAGACTTTTGGGTTTTATACTCTCAGTGTGTCTATTCAAAGCTGCAATTTTTTTTTATTTTATTGCAAGTGTAACCATAAATGTAGGTCATTTGCAGAGATGAAACCCTGCTGCTTCAAGTGTGAACCGTTCCTTATAACAAAGAGATAAGGAAATAATAACTAATAGTCTGTCCAAGAGAATTATAGTTGCTAACTTACAATTAGCAGGTAAATTCAGACAAGGAATGAAAAAAAGATCTTATTAATACGGTATTAAGAAAAATTTTTATTCATCTGCTTCCAAGTACTCCATGATTTCATTAATAACTCCATTGCTCTGTGTTTTAATCTTAGATGCACATTAGGTAGGAGCAATTAGAGCTCCTTCCTAACAGGGCAGGGATTTGCACGTCTGCCATAGTCCCCTATAGAGACAGAGAAAAGATGACAATCTCCTGCACAGCTCATGTATTCATTATATGATCTTCAAACTTCCACTAAGACAACTGAAACATGAGGAATGTTCACCTCCTACCAAGAATACCTTGAGAAAAGTATGTCACAGGGGCCTGAGGGGAAAGCTGCATGTTTGCATTGCATATAGCAAACCTGACTGGCAGCAAGCTGGGAGAACAAGGAGCTACCTATTTTCTCCGGCTTCAGAACACTATGAGATGGCAAAGTTATATGATTAACCTTTTGTTCTGTTAATCAAACAAAAATGCCTCCAGCAAAGGAATAAGTAGAAGCCTGTTTAATTAGAAACAGAGGAACCACTCAGAAGTTGAGTGCATCTGTGTCAGAAGAGAAATTTGGGCTAGTGAATTTGTGCCCGTTTCCTATTTTTATTGTGGTTTTTTTTCATTTGTTTTGTGGGTTTTTTTGGTTTTGTTTGGTTGTTTTTTTTGTTTGGGTGGTATTTTGTGTTTGTTTGTTTGTTTGTTTTTTAAAAAAACCCCTACAACTAAATAATCTGCGATGCTGTGGCTTTGCCTTCTTCCCCACTGACACATTTTCATCAGATATTACAATACTGGCCACATTTTCTCCAAAGGAACTCACCCGACAGCTAAGTTGGGATACTCAGCTAGATCCAAAGCTGATAATCAAGATCAGCACTGATTTTCCAAAACAGCCCACTTACTTGAACACATTTTCAGAGCTCCTCATTTGGTTTATAGACTAACCTTCAGGGACAAACACATCCCTGAACATTTAAAACACAAAAAAGTGACATTTTACCTATTGCATGAATGGTCTTGTCATAAATTGTATTTTATAGAACACTTACATATGTTTTGTAGGTATTATTTGGGTTTGTTTGCCTTTTTACCCCTCAATATTTAAGCATGTTTTCTAAGTTCTTATCTCTAATACTTGATTTTTAAACTTTGAGCTTGTCAGAATTTATCAGGTTCATTCAAAACTAACATCTAGTAACTCAGGACAGTGAATTGTGCATTTATATTTGCTAAAAAATTAGACTATAAACCAAATAAATTCTGAAGTAAAAGCTTTGAGGTTTAAGTGAAAAGTAATAATCAACCTCTCACTCCCACCCCAGCAACACACACATACACACAGAGCAAAGCGCCTCAAACTGGAAGCTAAACCTGCATGCCCATCAAGAACAAAGGCAGAGAACTAGTTCATCACTCCAGGTGGTGGAGCTGTCACAGATCAGTCCAAGACTTATATAAGATAGAGGCTGCTAGAGTGAATCACACATTATTTTAAGAAATCCCAAAAGGTATACAAATCCAAAGAAAAATGACAAAACTCACATGCAAAACTTTCTTGAATGTTCTCTAAAGACTCAGTAGTGTCCCCACATTCCTCTTCCGTTCAGTCTTCTCTTGTTCTGGCCATAAACCCAATGCCTACTCCATTCAGAGTTTACTCTAATGGACAATGGTTTCCAAGCTCAGAGAGCTCTGTGTCTTCCCTTTGTGCTCTCCTGTCACTTTTGACCTTGTATTTTTACAATGAGACATCCCTAGTGTTTTCATGTGCTAGAGATCTCCCTGTACAGTAGTACAGCTCAGTGCTTGCCAATTGGCAGGGCAGAATCAAGTATACCAGAATTCGATCTTACTGATCTCAATTAGTATTCATAGAGTAACAGCTACTTAAAATACTAGAAACATAGTAGTTTAATGTTCTACAACTATTCTTTTGGAGAAACAGGTTCAGGTTCAACCCAACAAGGGAAACAAGTGCGTTGAGTGTGTTAGGCCTATTCCCTAGCGATTGCTTGCCCCCATTACAAAATGAATGCACAATTCATCACAACTGACAACCTCTCCTCAAGAGATGCCCGAGACAGGAATAGCAGGGGTCTGAAGGTCAGAAAAGAGCAATGGAGGAATTGTATGGGAAAAACTTGCACAGTGCCTGAAAACACTACACTGGATTCTAACTAGTGCTTTGCAGGTGTCTATCTGCAGATTACTGGGTAGCTATAACAAGAAAAGTTAAGGAGGCTTCCCTAGCTCCTCTCACATCTGAATAGGTTACAGACCAGTTCACAAATACACACACCATCAGAATTTGCTGAACTCAATCTCAGTTGAGATCCACATGTTTTAAGATTAAAGGAAACTGAACGCAGAGGACAGTTATTCTTTGTCGGATGGGAAATTCTGCAAGCATCTGCAAGCATTATTTATGTACAAGGTACCTCATCATAGTGGACATCAGTAAAAGCCCTCTCCCACAAAATTTGGGCTTGCCAACAACTGTGCCTGACAAAGTCAGATTTCACTAAGTCTTAGGTGTTTTACGGAGGCTGACACCATCCTTTGCATGGTAATTTTGTTAGCCAGCCTTCAGTGACATTTGCATATATGACTCCTGGTATTAAACCATGGCTGAGGCAGTTGTCTCAAAGAAAGCTCTGAATCCAGGGACCTGGACTCACAATTATACTAATGGCGTTTCATATTCTGTTACCAGCAGAAAGGGACAGTGTCACCAGGAAGTTCTAATCTGTGATTCATCCACGTTAACATACATTAAAGTGCTAGGAAAATCA
This sequence comes from Antrostomus carolinensis, assembly GCF_000700745.2. Taxonomy (NCBI): domain Eukaryota; kingdom Metazoa; phylum Chordata; class Aves; order Caprimulgiformes; family Caprimulgidae; genus Antrostomus; species Antrostomus carolinensis. The sequence goes on from NW_010315374.1 coordinate 12,883, forward strand.
TTACCAAGAAATATGAGTCTCTCTTACTTAAAAGAAGCAGTCTTAAAATAAACAATGTGAATAAGTATCACCTTTCCTTGCTAGAGAAACAATGATGTCCCTCCTAAAATTCAGGACTAACTGCCAGAACTTTTTATTCTTCCTTGAATACCTAGTGTGACAGCAACAAAGATGCCAGAGTCCTCCTGAGGGTATTCAAGAGATCTCAGAAAAATTTATCACATTCACAGGCCTTTTACTAAAAGCAAAACAAAAGCCATATGGCTTACTGGGTGGACATCTGCCATTTTTGAGATAGTAACTACAGGAAGGTTTAAAGTATTATTTAAAAAAATCCAAATTTACCATATATGATATGATAGAATTCCAAATGGAAAACAGGCCATGCAGGGTGGTGGCACAGTCTGCTGCTTCTACTGCATTATTCAAGAAGAGAGCTGACTGAGAACTGTGTCAGGACATAATGCAACTAAGTGACTGGGCCATAAAATGGCAGACGAAGTTCAAACCCAGTTGAGATAAAATAACATACACTAGAGAGGAGTAATCTTAACTCCACATATAAAATAATAAGCTCTGAGCTGACTACTAGTAAACTGAAGGGAAATTTTGGGCTAGATCACAGATGATAAATTTCCCTGAAAATTTCAAGTCAAACATTGAATCATTATGAGAAGAGTGAACGAAGCAAAGAATATTGTTGTGCCACCTCCCCTCATCTCAGGAAGGCCCTAGAAGACCCAGAGGCTGGAAGATCAGCGGGGAAAAGTACACACATGATTTGCCTGTTCTTACAAGACAACCAGTTTTGGATGCTGGACATAAGTTCATGGATTATTTGATTTTTATCTGACCCAACACAGCTGCTCTTACACGCATACAACACTCCTTGGTGTATCCACTAGTCCCAATGTTTCTTGAAGTGTTTGATGCATTTCTATCCCCTGCACTGTACCACAGCATGTCCCTACCTATCCACTGGCCCAGACAATCTAAGGAATGTTTAGATCAACACATCACAGGTAAACCCTTCAATTTTTATGCCACAAAGCATTTCCTAGCAGCAGTACTTTTTTAGGTACTCTAGGGCATAAGCTTCAGTAGGTCTTAATATGCTGAGAATGTAGTATATAAAATGGCAATTGCTCACATGCCACAGAGATTGTTCAAGTTTTTAGCCTTGTGTAGTTATTCACCCTCACAATAGTAAATACTCTAATTAATAGCAAAGCAGAGTCAGTTACAATTATGAAAGACAAATTCACAAAATACCTTGTTGGAGATCTCAGAAGCACAGGAGATGAGTTTATCTTTTACATTTGATACAAAGATTAAAGATCAGGTAAAAAAAATTCTCTGGACCACCAGTGCTTAGTGAATTTATGAATTCATTTTGTAATATTAATGACTAAGAATCCTACAGACCTCATGGAAAATGGGTGTTGTGTTGAGTTTGTGTGTGTGGGGCCGGGGTGGGGGCTGTGTTTGGTAGTGGGGGAAGGGGTCACCTTGTGAGAGTGAAAGCTCCCCTGGCTCCAAGGCATACCCACCCTCCCTTCCCCAGGCTGAGCCAATTAGCAATAGAGAAAT
>NW_010315375.1:0-2265 GCF_000700745.2 Antrostomus carolinensis
ATGGCTGTGATTGCTTTGCTACTTATACGTGGAGCAGCTTCCCCCACGTTGAGGATAAGGGCATTAGGAAGCCTCGTGGAGAATACTAATTACTTAAACCCAAAACTTTAAATTTCAAGTCTTAAAGGAAACGGAGGAATTAATTACAAAAGAAGATTCGAGCCAGGCTAGGTGGTTGCATGCATTGAGACATATGTGTGCTAGGGTGCTGACCTGAACAATATTCCCTACTAATGGCAACGACAGACAAGAAAGTGGGGGAACAAATTGATAAGCAATGGAATTATTTTAAGGGGACAATTAGAAAAGTGCAAGTTTAATAGAATCATAGAATGGTTAGGGTTGGAAGGTCTAGTTCCAACCCCCTGCCATGGCAGGGACACCTTCCACTAGACCAGGTTGCTCAAAGCCTCATCCAACCTGGCCTTAAACACTTCCAGGGAGGGGGCATCCACAACTTCTCTGGGTAACCTGTGCTTAAAAACTAAAAGCTAAATTCTAGTTTTACTTCTGCACATGTAATCTGTCAGAGGAGAGAAGGAATTAATAAAATTATAATTAATAATAATAAAGATAATAACAAGTTTCTATTGATGCCTATAAATGCATCTTCATTAATCACATAATGATTAATAGAAACATTCAGAAAGTAGTTAACAGAGGGGTTTTTTAAAACCAAATGGCTAAGAAATATAATCCTACTATACCTCAGTAATTGTTAAAGGAAGGACCCATTATCTTAATTATGTTTCTGGACCAAACATTATTTCAATGTGATAAAAGATGACATGACACTAAAGGTAAAGCCACGGCAGATGTTACATGAGTAACAAGCCAATATGCCTACATTCTGGTAATTTCTCCCCCCCTAGACATGTTCTCATTAATCTGTGATTAATAGGATTTGAGTATAGTAAATGATGTTGATCTATTGTCTGTCTTTGTCCCACACCATAGAGAGAGCAATTTGTCAGCTCAGCTTTTGTGTGACTATTTAATAGCAAAGAGGGGGAGAGAAAAGACGCTAATCTTCTAATTGGCATCTGTAGAGAAAGGTCTAAGAACACAGCCTGTCTGGAACTAACTGGTGTGCAATTCCTATGCCTGTGAGGCTGAGGCAGACAGACAGTCGTGCAGCCCCAGGTGCCCATGGAAAAGGAACTGTGTGCATCTGTCACCTGCTGTCCAAAGGGAGGCAGGAGAGCAAGGCGCACGGTGGAACGAGGTGCAATTGCTAACTCTTCAGAGCCTGTTATGTTTCAACCTGTTACATGTCAAGGGAGTGCTTCTTGACTGGTGTGACTTTAATAAAGACAGAAAGCTTCCTCCTTCACAGAGCAGAAAGAAGAACAAGGAAGGGGAGGAACGGGGGGCAGTGATGGAGGCCAGAACAGTTCTCTCACCAGAAAAATCAGAATCAATGGAGGGAACATGAAGTGCCCAAATGCCTTTCCAGAGATGTCAGGTGAACAATGGCTTCATGCTAAGTTGATGCCACTTATAATTTAACTGTCTTCCTTAGCTGCTAAGGTTACCTAATAAAATGATTGTTCCTCACATAGGACAAAATACAAATAACCTCACAATTAAGTCACTAGTCCTGATTCAGAAAAGCATGTAAGCCACTAGGCATGAGGACAAGTGCTTTGCTCATCTGTATCCTCCCAGATGCCTTCCCCCCGTCCGTGGATGTCTATTTGATGTCCTCCAAAAGGTCAGAATCAAAACTATGTTTTTGGGTGCAGTTGAGGAATGGATCCCTCTGGCATATCTACCTCTAAGCAAAATGCAGGTTTTGTGTAACGATTTCTTGGGTGGTGAATGTAGCTGGAGTTCCTTATTCAGTTTAACCACCTGAGCTGTTCTACTTAAGGCAATGCAGCAATTCACTAAAAATACTATTTTTGAAGACCCATGTAATTTTTTTTTATTGGCATGGTTTAGAGAACATTTCTGTAAGTAGTTTTATCAATCCAATGGGTGGAACCAGTAAATTGCATTGAATAAGGATGAGACTATCTTAAATCAGCTTTGCCACTTGGCAATTGTGCTGTGGACCTGAGCGTAAAGTTGGTTAAACCTGTGTAACTCTTCAGTCATTATAACATGTAAAATCTTTACTGTCTCTGTTTTAATGCTAATGCATGTGGGCAGGATTTAATGGAAACTGATAAAGGATGAAGACTGGATAAAGAGATGATTCACTAGAGGAAGAATAAAACCACAGACAGAATTGAATCTGATTTAAAATGGAGAACAGTGTAG
>NW_010315375.1:2295-7070 GCF_000700745.2 Antrostomus carolinensis
AGTGGCTCTCAATAGTGTGTATTTAAGTTTACAACATTTATTGCTACATTTCACAAACAGTCACATCCCTGTTTGAAGCCACCAGAATCCACAGCTCAGGTGTGTAACCCAGGGCTTCAGCACATACAGCAGCCATCGTGGTGGCCAGGCTCTGCACTGAAAACACTGTCAGGATTTGGGGAGGAGATGTGAGTCTGGGCAGGGACAAAGCAAGCGGGGAAGTGGGGCGAGTTGTACCATCATGTGTGTGAATTTACAAAAAACAGAGCATTTCCCATCTTGAAAGTGTTACTGCTGGGCACACTGAGGACAATTATCACTAAGCACAGAGCCCCTTTTCTCTCTTTGGGGCTGAGCACTGCCATTTGTCCCCGTTTCATGCATGGCAAGGAGAACATATCCAAACTGTCCCTGTGGAAACGCCCCAAACTTTCCCAGTAGAAACAGCACCTAAGCGGAGATGCTGGAGCTGTCCTGGATGTGTGAATCTCACACTGGAGACTGCAGTGTCAAAACCAGCACTAGGGCCATGTGAAAGAGCTGAAGTGCAGAAGTAATACGTCCATGTCGGCATGTCTCTGTGCTCTAGCTTGTACGTCTTTTAGAGAGAGGAAAATGGCCATCTTGCTTTTCAACATGAGCTCGTGCAGCACAAGGTGAGGCTGTCATACAATGTATATTCGTGATCTCAAGCTTGGAGTTCTCTGTCTTGTGCTCTGGTCTGATGAAATCTAGTGGGACACTTGCTCTTGCGGACTGCTGTGATCAAGCAAGGGAGGATTTGGTCAACCAAAACTGGAAGGTCTTGGGGCATGCCCAGGACCAGGTTCTGGAAGCCTTGGAAAACTGCAGGGTATCCTGGACTAGCTGGTTGCCCTCACTGCCCTCCTCAGTTCCCTCCACAGAGGAGAGAGAGGTTCTGCAGCCTGGGGACACTGCACTCAACCAGCCTGTCTACATGGAAGTTGTCATAGACTTCCCTGTAGTGGTCACCAGGAGAAGAGGGACAGAACACACCGCCTCTTAACTCCAGCCTTCTGCTACTCTTTGAAGGTTTTCTTGGTGCCAGGGCGTAGTGCCACAGAGATCAAGCCCTCCAAGACTGCACACATCTGTCTGGATGCAGGCATTGTCCAAGGGCAGGGCAACCACAGGAAGCCAAACAAATCACCAATGGTGACATATTACTTTCTAGAGATCAGGGTGCTTTGTCCTGTCCAAGACAGAGTGAAAGACATCCCAGCTCGCTGGGAGTTCCTGTCTGAATGCATACACTTAGGGTAAGCTCAAATCCTATGTAAAACAAACAGTTGCACAAATATACGCTGTGACCAGGTTCAAATATTACAAGTTTAGTTCTTTTTTTTTTTTTTTTTAAAAAAAAAGAGATTAGTTTTTATTTTTAAAATGCTCAGATCTGTGAGAATGGAAGGTTTGTTAATCCTGTAAGCAAGTAAGGAAGCAAAAGGCCACCAAATGCTTGCTCTGAGCATAGCAGGAGGTGCTGGGAGGCTGCGGGTGCCTGTCTGTGATCTGGACTTCATCTGACAAAGTCCTCTGCATCAGGACGTGAATTTATTGCATCTGTCCATCAACACAGCTCATTACATGGAACTTGAACTTAAGCTGTCACATATTTTCCAATAGATTAATCTCCATCTAGCATGTGAAGTTGTTGTGAGAGCTATTTGTTATTTGATATTTCATGCTCTCAGTCTGTTCAAAAAGCTGCTGAGTTAAGGAAGATCAAAATGCAGAGTGACATTTCTCTTTAAAAAGCCATTATTACAGAAAGACTCCGGGACTATTGAAATGTGAGAATACAGTGATAGTAGTGAGTGTTATAAAACTGCTATTTTAAAACATGACCTGCTTTCTGCCTGTCCCTTAATATTGCTGTGCTGAGAGGGGGAAGGAGGCTGTATTTGAAGCAGCTATCTCCTAGGCAGGCAATAGCATCTGGTGATATTAAAATGTCATCGGATGAAAATATATGCAACAGCATCAACCTCATTTGAATATGAAATGCAAAGACAATCCAAGGCAGACAACTGCTTGTTTAGAGTGATATCTGAATCCAAAGGCTGGATCATCAATAATAGATTAAGGGTTCTTTGCTTGTTGTAAATTAGAGCTTGGATGGGTATTGTCGTTTTGTTTTTTAATTATTTATCGCATTAGCAAGGCTGGCTGTTAGAAAACACCAGGCAGAGTAAAAATGTAAAATACGAAGTGGCAAGAATTAATTTTAAAATCTGACAATAGAATAAAGCTTCAAAACCCTGTACCAACTACACTGAAAATTAGATAGTAACATTCTGGTAGTTTTGTCAAAGTCAAATACAGAAGCAATTGTTAAGTGTTGATAGGCAGTGGGTAGAAGGTGTAATCCACTGGGAAGGTTTTGATCCAAAATGAAACAGTTTTCTACCCCTGCTAGTCAGGCAGAAATCTAATTACTCTCTTTTGATCTCTATGGAGAGGTAAACCAGAGAGTTATAGGTTATGGACAGTTTTATTGATTTTTATCTCAGAAATCAACAAGTGCAGCCTTTACACTTTACACATACTTGCTTAGCTGGTGTTAGGATCAAATATTTCAAACTGGCTTTCCCTGCTACCAAGTCAATAAGCATTTTAGTTGTTTTGTTCAAGTTGTACTGTTGATGTTAATACTACAGAACTTTTTTGCACTCAGAAGCTTTGGGGGAAAAAGACAAACAGGTTTATATTTGGGTGTTTTAAAGCAAAAGTCTAAACATTTGTTTTTCCATCTACTTGTTTTTCTCTTGCAAGACTGCATTGATATATTATGGTTAGTATTGTAAAAGCATATGTATTTTTAGCTCTGCATGTGAGAAAAGGATTTTCACTGTAAAAGCAACAGAACCAGACTCTGAATAGGACAGGTCTGCCAGTTTTTTGACGTTTAGCATCCCATCCATGGACAAGGTAGAGAAGGATAACTGCGATGCAGCTGGTAACAACTCTTAAAACCATATCTGGAGTGCTCCCAAGGCATTTCTAAGGTAGTCCTGGAGTGCAAGGGAGGAGAAGGCTTTCTGTTTCTGGAGTTTGCAGTGCACCTTTGAGAGAAACCAGCCCCAAATTTAACTTCTTTAATTTTAGCACTGAAATATATTTTGGTCCTTTGTCCTGTCTGTATATGCAGACATTTCCAGGAACACCCACTGTCATCAACTGCAGCTTATGGAAATATTTAATCTTAAGAAACTTCCAACTCTTCTTCTCCAAGCTAATTACTATAAAGCCTATGTTATTTTGCAAGATGAGTTCACACATGGGCCAAAATCATCAATGGAAAGTGAAGTCCTTGTTTTTCATGCAGACCCTCTATAGGCATTTTTTATTAAGTTTAAATATATGGGAAAGATTTCACTGCTAGTCTAAGCTAAAATCTTGGAACACAATGATGTCCCCAATTCAGCAAAGAGAATTTGTGCTGTCAAGCTAAAAGATGTCAAGATTTCATGCCAGAGGTATAATTATTCTGGGTCTATTGTTGTTAATTACACATTTTCATGCAATCTAATCAGTCTTCAAGAATGTGCATCAAGTCAGGGTCTGCTTGTTCACGCACACAAAAAAGCCAGTCATTCGTATTTAGCTCCGCTGCCAGAGCCACAGACACAGGCATGGAGCCCGGGATGAGTGTAGCTTCAAGATTATTTTGATAGCTTCTCTTCTACGTGTCCTGGGAGATAAGGCTGTTTCTCCCACAGCTGCATTTTTCCTGAATGACTGACAACCCCTTTAGAGGAGATCAGCCCCTTTTTGTGCCCTTTCACTCACTCGGAGGTTATCAGCTACAACTGCACTCAGCATTCAATCACATCTTTCCCCTGTGGCCGTAACTCCTGTTAACACAATTAACCTTCTGATGGGAACATAAAATGAATCTAGGGAGGGAAAAAGAGCAGAAATACATTCCCATGTTAAGGATTAAATGGCCATAGTGCTCATAGCAGTGTTTTTTCACCTCTTTCTCTTGCACAGCGTTGTGTGTAAGGAGCTATTAGCAGGAAATCACCTGTCACAAAATTCTTCCTAGCAATCCCAGCAGCTATTATTTTATCAGCAAATTTTTACTTTAAGGTTGACAGATAGTATTATGGAACATAAAACTGGATCATTAACCAAATTAAAATTTGTATTTGTTGTATATTGGTTTACTGAATCACCCAAAAAATCTAAATTTGAAAGATACTGATTTGACAGTCAACATTTTTTTTTTTTTTATACTTTTTTTGGGGGAGAAGCAGGGGCAGGTGTGATGGGAGAGAGATAATATCTAGTTTATTTTGGGTTACTTTTTCTGTTAAAATATTTTCAAATTATAAACATGAAATTATAATTTTATGTTCATCTTTGTTTTCATTTACTGGATGTGTTTCTGTCCTGAGCTCTGTACATCTCTGTGCCCCCCTGGCTGTGCCCTGGTACGTATCTACTCTAAGTATGTTTTAGCCACAGTATTTTTGAGAGGTCTAAGTTCACCCCCAACCCCCTGAAGCTGAGACATGAATATTCATCCAGTTCTTCCCTTTTTATCTCCCTCTCTGCTCCATGAGTGGTTCGTTGTCTTGAAGAGCTGGGGGGCTGGGTTGGCAGCCAGCAACTCCTGTCTCAGGCATCATGCACAGCCTGCAGCCTGTGACCCCGAGGATGCTGTGCAGGTCTGGCTCTCACTCTGGTTATTTTGAGCTAATGCTCTGCCCCATTTTCCTTGTCTCTAAATAGGAAACATGTGGGTT
>NW_010315376.1:0-8348 GCF_000700745.2 Antrostomus carolinensis
GGGGCGGGGGGTGAATGCACCTTCCGAGAGGGGGAAACAAACTAGCACAACAATGAAGTCAAAAGGATTCCCTGAATTTAGGATGAATTTATTCATCGTCGTGACAGAACGAGGAGAAATTAAACACCCTCCACCCCCATTTGGGACATTTCACACTGGAACGCTTTCACACCTCTATTTTTTTTCAGTTTTAAAAAACAAACAAACAAACAAAGGCGAAATCTGTCTGGATCTAAATAACAAAATAATAATTTAAAAAATCTGAAAATTAATACTCAATTTGTAAACAAATCAAACTTTTCCATTTTTTAAAAAAACAACTTTAAATTCCTTTTTTCATTTTTAAAATTTTAACCTGGAATGCTTTCACACCTTCTTCTTTTTTAAAAAAACAAAACATAAGGCCAAATTTGTCTGGATCTAAATAACAAAATAATAAAAAAACACTGAAAATTAATACTTCATCTCTAAACAGATTAAACTTTTCAATTTAAAAAAAAAACTTTTTAAATTCCTTTTCTCTTCTCATTTTAAAAATTTTAACCTGGAATGCTTTCACACCTCTATTTTTTTCATTTAAAAAAAAAAAAAAAAGGCCAAATTTGTCTGGATCAATATAATGAAATAATTAAAAACCACTGAAAGTTAATACTTAATCTCTAAACAAATTAAACTTTTCAATTTTTTAAAAAAAACTTTAAAATAATTTTCTCTTTTAATTTTTTTAAGAAAGTGTACTTTTTTCACGCTTTTTATAGACCCCAAATAGTCACTTTTCCAAAGTTGTTTCGCTTGAGTCAGCAAAGCAGAAATACTTAGAGTTTCAAGCCTGAGGGCCGAAGGAGGAGGAAATAACTGAACACAGCAAAGCACGGTCCATCCGGCAAACTGCCAGTCCCCAAGGCCCTGCTGCATACCACTTGCTACCTGCTGAAACGTTCCCGGGACAGGAGCGTCTTGTGGAAAAGCAGCACCCAGAGAGCTAAAGACTGCACCCAGGTTCTGCTACTAGAGGCTTTTCAGAGTAAGATCCCCTGTTTTCTCGTCTCATGAGCTATTAACTGATTTTTCATGTCTTAATTTTATTATTTTTTAAAAATAGGGAATAGATTTTTTCAAACCTTTGTTTGTGGAAGAGGCATTAGCTTTTCCACATTAACTCTTCAAGATTTATAGCTTTCCTTGTTGCTGATGACAGTTCAGGAACTGTTTCACCAGTTCTGTGTATTGCTATATATTCAGTTCATTTGCAATATTAAAACGGCGATTTTGTGTTTATTAAATTCATATATGATTTACGCACGAGGAAGACTGTTCCAGAGCACACAGAATTCAATGGCATTTACAATGACTCTTGAGAAAAACCCTCTCAGGAAAATAATTTATTTCATCACAGCTTTGACTAACCCCAAACACTCTGCTCCCTGTTCCTGGAAGGCCCTTGTAAGAAGACTCCTGCGTGCTCCTACCTTGCGTACCTTCCTGCTGCTAATACCAGGGATGAAGCTCCTTGAAATACAAAGTCTCTCTAACAGCACTGTCCTAACCCAGAGATGTTCTGTGGCTGAACTTTGGGCCCTGATCTTTTGGGTCCACAATTGTCTGGATACAGCTGCCAGTGCGTGTCCTTCTCAGAGGGTTTGAGCATCACTGCCTAATCTAAAAGGTCTGAGAAACATCAAAGGTAGAGGGGATAAGAAAGATGTCCAGAGAAACCTGAGCATGCCACACATCCATCAGTGATGGAATAACTTCTGAATCCTGCAAAAGCCAGGCAGTTCTTGGTCAGGACAGAAATTCCTGCTTGAATCACAGAGTTTTCATTTCTGTTCCTTCATTTTAAATGAATCACAGTCCTGCTTATTTACTGGCCTTCTCTGCATACCATTTCCTTGGACCTTTGCTTTTTTTCTTTAGAATTGCTGCTTGGGTTGACCAGCTGCTGCTTTGGAGCTGCAGAGAGGGGATTATGCACAGCAGGGACTTGAAGCTCATCAGTTGTGTTCACACTCAAGTCATTTCATTACAGCTCCCATTTATCGAGTCCTAACAGGCATCTTTAATGCTAAACTATATAGCCAAGAAATCAAAACAGAGATCTCTGTCATTGCTTGTGATGATCTACCTGGTTAAATAAACCAGCCTTCAAAAGAAAAATAACACTTATTTCATGCAAAAGATCAGAAGCTGTAAGTGTCCAAAGGCTTCTCAATACAATTTCAGCAACTGTAAATTAATGTTTACATGACAAAAGTCTGTAAGTGATTATGAAAGTCCATATGTATGCAGGTATGTTTACATTCACTATAATTTGGAACAAAAAAAGGCCTTTGGGGTGAGTCTTCTTATTTCAGGATAAAGCAGAGGTTATCACATATTTCAACATCACCTCATGCACCACAAAGCTACAGGATGAACCATTTTTATTCTAATAATAAAAAAGGTTTTGCACTGATTTATGATAAAAGAGGAAAAGTTTGACACATCCCTGTCTCCAGCTGCAATATTTTTTGCCTGTGTAATACCAATGATCCATTCTCCTCCAGAAACAGAAAGATCACATCCAGGTTGACACCACACCTGCTGCAGGAAAAGCCAACCAGACGTATGAGCTTTATGAGCTCCAGCAGCAGCAGCACTTGTACTTTTCACTCCCTAAGCCAGATTTTCAATGGCAACCCCTAAACACACCAGTCAGCACAGTTCACTGACTGATGCTCCTAATTTCTTTGTGAACTCAGAAAATGCAGCAAAATTCCTCATGTTAATCAGGCAACAGCCTCTAGGGTATTCTGCTCTGCTCTTTACATAGAACACCTCAAATCTGGCCCAAGACAGAGCACCTGCCTTTTTCATTCCTCACCCTGGATTAGTTCCTTGAGGTTGAAGAAGGTGAGACAACCCGGTTAGATCTGAGCACACTCTGCTCTTCCAAAATTTATGGCCAAATTGGACAAATATATGCAAAACTGAAGCCACTACAACCAGCGGTCTCTCTCTAAAATGCGGTTCTTTTTCCTAACCCTGTTAGGATCTCAAACTGACAGCCATGTCATCATTTCTCTGACTGTACCACACTTTCCTACTGTAGGAAATACCAGTAACAGGCTGCAACAAGGCAGGGACAGCACTGCTCGGCTCCCACCTCAGAGGCGGTGCCCACCACTTCCTCCTCCAGCTTCCCATCATCATTGAGAACATCAAAGGAGCTAAAGCTGGACAAAGCAAGGTCGCAGTCAGCACCCCATCTCACAGCAGCTGGTGGCAGATGATGAGGGAAAGAAAGAGCAGATGCCCAGAGACAGTCTGCAGCAACAGCCCCTGGGTCTGTCCTACCAGTTGGTGGCAATCCAGCATTTAATCTTTGCATTCAACAGCCCTACATCAAACTCTTTCTTTCCTGAATTTGCCCTTACTGCTATTGCTGCCAGCACAGACAAACTCAGCAGCACCAGGGGAAAGGCTGGGAGTCTTCCCACAGAATAAGTTGGTCTAGAACTCGCCCCTACACCTGAGGCTGGAAAATGTCTGAAATGCAAGGACAGGAGGGGAGGGAGGAGGATACCAGCAAAGAGCAGGCAGGCTGGGAGGTGGACAAGAGAGACAACAGTAGAAGGGAAAGTGGAAGAGTGGGGCAAGTGTATAAACTGATATTTATTCCAAACTGAAGAAGTGAGAGGTGGTGTTCTCTACAGAGAAAGAGGCAGTAGTTGAGGGAGTGAGTAGGGGCTTGCCATCCTTTTATTGCTGGCTTAGATGCATTTACTGATTTTCTGAAAGTCCTAGCTCCTACAAATATTTTGTGATGACTTTGTGATGAAAGTTAAGGTTCTGGTAAAGAAAGAAAGGAAAAGAAAAAGTCTAGCCCTCATAGTTATAGGGTAAACTCAAAACTTCAGGAGGCAAATAAAAACAACCCAAACTGTACTTAGATTTTAAAAGTGGGATGGTTTCTGAAGCCGATTCAGAGTTTTCACACTTGGAGCTAGCGACATCCACAGAGACACTATATACATATCTGCTTGTCGACAACATCTTTATCTTTAAAAGCAGCACTTCACTTTGCTACTAAGGAGACTTGCTACCCAGTCACATCAGACTGTAGCGTTTGCCTCTTGCCAGCAAGTTTTTTTTATTTCTGGCTCTCAAGTTCTGACCAAAGGGTAATTTTTCAATCATCAGAGAATGGGTTTGACACTTAGGATTTAGTGCCCCATAATTACGTCTTTAAGGTCAGAGAGTTGATATGTACTAAAAATAATAATAAAAAAAGAAAGCTGGGCTAGAAAAAATACAAGCTGATAAAGCTGCTAGAATAAAATATTTTTAAAAAGACTTTTTATCTTTTAAATACTCAAATAACTTTGTCCAACTGCAGTAACAACTGAAACTCTTTTCCACCTCATTTTGAGCACACCTTTAAAACAAACCACAACAATGGACAGAGCTTCCTGCATCTACTTCCTGCTATGAACCATTCTAATTCTTTGAAATAAATATGTTTTGGGTTATTTTTGTAAGGGTCATGTTTAATATCTGTTCCCCAGCGTGTAAATGTGTAGAATACACCAAAGATTTAACATCTGCTGCAAATAATTTTACAGAGGATCTCAAGTTCTCTATTTTAAGATTATTAGGATATTGTACAGGTGGCCAAATTATTAAAATACGGTTTAAATTCAACACTTATGCATTTTCATAACATGTATTGGATTTTAAAGTCTGGAAGCCACATGTCAACACTAGAAAACACAAGGCTGGCTTGCTTGAAGTTCAAACATTAAAGGCCACTTTCAAAACATTACAGACTTGCTACACAGCATCCCAGCTGTGGCAGCAGGCTGCTCTGCAGAAACACTTAGCAGTACCCCCTAGGTGGAGGCCATGTAGACAGTTAAGGCAAGCTACTTTCCTTTCAGACAAGTGACCATTTCTATGAGCATGACAGCATTACTTTCTCTACCCTACACTGATTAAGTCAAGACCTTTACCAAGTGATCTTAATGTTAACATCTAACTTGAAGTGCATGCTGCAAGTATAACGCCGAGTGAAAAGGGAGGCATACCAACTGCTTTTGATTCATACAGTTCCGTGAAAGCTAAATAAAGGAAAGCTAAATAAATGTGATAGCAAAGAGCCCTACTTACTACTACTGAGTAAGACTCAGTAATTGTTCCTATTCTGAGTGAGTTGCTTCTTAGTGAATGAACAGGAACTTCTTGCCTGATGCACTGATGTGGTGCAGGGCTCCGGGGATGCGGCTGGGGAGTTTGGGTCCTGGCTGGAAGGAAGTACATGATTCACACCACCATGTGCAACGTGGAAACCCACTTCTGCAGCCTGTGGTTTTACTGGGCTTCTCTAGAGACCACAGAAAGTGTTTTTTCTGAGCAGAAACTTTTGCACCTTCTGTGGGGGAAACACTAGCTACACTGCTGCAAGGGAGAAGAGTTGCTGTGCTCTATTCCCTCAGACCCATGGTGTAGAAGTAGATGCCATTACCTCAAGAAGCACCCTATAGCACCATCTGAGCTCCTTGGGGCTGAGATCTCAGCCAGCACATCTGCTGTTTTACTTCCTCAGAGCCAGTGTATGTCTTTGTACTTCCAGGTGATCCCCGCAAAGGCACAATCCACCGTCAGGGAAGGGAATATCACCTGTGTGAAGGGGAGCTGGGATGATACTTGGTGAAGTGGGAGCCCTGTACTGCAGGTCCACCTGCTGTGAGCCATCCCCATTCATAAATGTTTTATTTTCCAACACACATAATTTTGAGAGCATTCAGGGTAACCACATCAAGTACAGGATTCTTACTGCTTGAAGTAGAATAATGTCAGACATAGCTGAGCCTGAATCAGAACAGTCAAAAACCATCCCAGAAATGAGCCCAAATGAAATTTGATCTCCAGCACTGACTTGGAGAAATATTTCTGTCCACATTTTTTTAAAGACAATTATTAAATTCATTGAAAAAAGCTAGTGAAAAACTAAAATTTACATGAGCCACAAATGAGCACCACAGAACAAACCAGCCTGCAGTTTTGATTATCTGACCTCTCAATCACCTCCATATTGGCATGCTCACAAAAGCAAATAATAGGATCATTGTCCAGTAGGACACAAACCAGAGTATTCACAGTTAAAGCCAAAAAAAACTTCAATGAAAATTATGCTAGACAAAACTGCACCATCCAGAATTTCTTTACTTGCCAGATGGTGTCAGCTGGGAACTGTGGGAGTTCATACTTGGTTTTCACTTGTAAGATCTCTGCAACAAGTCTTGTAGGAGACAAAGTTCACGTTCATAAAGATAGAAAATGTGCTTACCACAGAACCTGGGTATAAGTCCATTTATAAAAAACCCAGAGATAGAATTATTTTTTGTTAAAAAAATACTACTAAATTTCAATAGTTGTTAAAAGTAAATATTCCTCACGGACACTCTCATACAGCTCATAGAGAAGTGGAAGAACAAAAAAAAAAAACGATAAGGGCAGGTGCTGAATTGCCTTTTCTGCTGAATCCACTATTGCAAAGCATCTCCTCATACATGGCACCACAAGGTCATTACCTCAAATGTGCTTGCTTCCTGCCACTTGGAAAAGAACCCAAACAACCTGACAGCTACACTGGGCACTCTTAATTCTGGTTTCAGGTTGAAGAGTTTTGCACCAGCACTTCCTTAAGTAACGAACAGAAGAAGTGCTTGTTTCTGGACAGCATCCGCAGGATTTCTTGCAAGTGTCCTCCAGGGTTTAGGGGTGGAAATAGCCAGGCATTGTTCACGGTGCTTATTCTGCACAAAAAATATCTTTTTCAATCCAATTTGGAAGCGAATTAAGCGGAGCAGCACAAAGGCATTCTTTGTGACCCGCAAGAACGTTACCCAGAGCCAGCAGGGAACAGCAAACCCACCTTACACCCTACTTTTATTTCATAACCACTGTCTCAAACCCAAATTTTATAGGATGATCAGCCCTAAGGTTTTTTTCTACTGTGCTTTCACCTTTTCCATACTGGCTGCCTCTGTTCTCATACAAGCTTCCAGCTACAAACTTCCTACCCACAGGTTTCCTCTTTTTTAAGCGAGGCTGTACATTCACCCTTCATCTGTTCAGCAAACTGCTGCCTTTAGTGATCATGACTCTATTACGTTCATTGCCCCTTTTGTTAATTCCCTATGAAGCAGCAGATTAGCTTTAAAGTCTATAGAGCTGATGGAAAAAAGACATATTTCATTTCCCTTCATGAAAAGGGATCCAAGTCCAAATCAGACCTAACAGAATAATTCAAACATCAATCCTGAACGTAAGCAAGACAGTGGGTTTAGTGTATGAAAGCACACTGTAATCCTCTGATTAAAACACAGGGGAAGAACCCATGGTCTTTTCAGTAATTGCTTATGCTAAGAAACTATCCTTTGAAGGTACATCACCATCCTTGCAAAACATTTTCTACTTTAATTACCCAGGCAATTACATGACATCCCATACAAAGAACATTTAAAATATGCTTATACGATTACTTGAAAGTGAAAAATGTGAGACTATGGCCTGCCATTCAACCTTTAACTTTCTTCCACATGCATACTGTTGGGGGTCTATGGTGTTCTTCCCTCACTGAAGACATCTCAGGATACCCTGCTATCAAAGCAAAACAAGTGCTTTGTGTTTTCATCCCTGTGAGTTAATGGTTTCCCACAGTATTTGTTGTAGGGAATTCCCAAATACCTTTTGTCATAATCTATTCTAGGACATCTATCAACAGCATGGCAGTGTTTCCTATAAAGTAAGACAGTCTTACCTCAGTGCTCTGATCTCATTCGGTTCAAGAGATACCTGTTAATGCTGGTTGTTGTTATGTGCAGCAGCTGTCAAAACTTTTAGTCTAAAATACTTGAAGGAAAAAAAAAATGCAGATCCAATTGCACTGAAAAATTTCACAAATCACTCCTACTTCCGTTCTTAGCCAATTTAGATTTTTCAATGCTTTAGGCACAAAACAGAACATTAAAAAAAAATCAGAAATATCTGAGCTTGAACAAAATGCCTGCCTTTTTGAAAAATTCTTTTTCATTACTTGCGTTTCAAACATTTTCAAGTTTCACTGTAATAATTCGACGTCTACTTGGTTCAGGTCCCAGGTACCTCAGCTTGTTCACCCATGAAGTACATAAATACCAGCTGCATGTCAAATTGTCATTTACAGGGCTTGCCCAGCATTACGAAAGAAACTCCTGACTGAAGTTGAGACAGAAACAAATTCCTCCTCTTTGCTCCTTTACTCGCTTGCCTCAGTTATCACATCCTCCAAGATGGAAAAGAAATCATAGAATCATAGAATGGTT
>NW_010315377.1:0-401 GCF_000700745.2 Antrostomus carolinensis
TGTTTTGTGAGAAGTGCTGCTGTGAGTATAGAGAAGCCAGTCCTGGCCTTGGTTTCTCTTCAAAAACCCCATGTGTGAGCTTTTTCCTGATCTTTGTATACTTGATTTACAAAAAATAATTTAAAATAATAGTCAGGGATTCACTAAGTTTGCGAATTAATTCCTCACATTGCTCCCGTGCCAACAACTGTTTTCTGACTACGTGTTGAATGTACCAACTTCCTTCACGGGCCGCCACGGTTCCTCCAGTGCGGGACCGCACTAGGAACAGCTGCTGGTCTCTCTCAGTATCTCAGAATCACACAGTGTGAGGGGATTGGAAGGGACCTCGAATGATTATCCAGTCCAATCCCCCTGCCAGAGCAGGGTCACCTACAATAGGTCACTCATGAGCGTGTCCA
>NW_010315377.1:558-5190 GCF_000700745.2 Antrostomus carolinensis
CATCACTGAGAAGAGCCTGGCTCCATCCTCATGACATTCACCCTTAACATATTTATAAACATTAATGAGGTCACCCCTCAGCCTCCTCTTCTCCAAGCTAAAGAGCCCCAGCTCCCTCAGCCTTTCCTCAGCAGGGAGATGCTCCACTCCCTTCATCATCTTGGTGGCTCTGTGCTGGACTCTCTCCAGCAGTTCCCTGTCCTTCCTGAACTGAGGGGCCCAGAACTGGACACAATATTCCAGATGTGGCCTCACCAGGGCAGAGCAGAGGGCAGTAGCATGGTGTTGGCAGAGCCCTGGTCTTCACACCCTGCTGCCTTTGGAAGGTGGGAAGTGTGTCAAGTCCACTGCAGGTGGGTCCGACGTGCTCTTACATGGAGCTTTCAGCTGGTGAGCATGGGCAGCCTGCAACGAGCCAACGCAACCCTGACCTTTCCCCAGGCTAAATTACACTTGGAGAGCATTTTCATAGCATCATAGTTTGGTTGGAAAAGACCATTACAATCATCTAGTCCAACTGTAAGCCCAGCATTGCCAAGTTCACCACTAAGCCATGTCCCCAAGTGCCACATCTACACGTCCCTTATATCCCTCCAGGGATGGTGACTCCACCACTTCCCTGGGCAGCCTGTTCCAATGCTTGACAACCCTTTCAGTGAAGAAAGTTTTCTGGTTTTGTAACCAGAAAATCTGGATGTTCACAAGGAACTGTGAGGTATGTTTGATACATACATGCCAGTTTTAATCCAAAAGAAAAACACTGAGAATATTTCACTTTTTATATTACCAACATCTCTAGAGGGGGTGGAAAAAAAGCCCAAAATCTCAGTCTTAGCAGCTATGACTTCTGGGTACCTCTTACATTTTGTTCATAAATTGTCCTGGCAAGTTTATCAGCACTGGAAAACAGTTTATTTTTTTCCACAAAGAAAACATGGTATCCTAGGTTAACAGTACAGAGAATATGAATATCTTGCCCAAGGAAGCTGTGGCTGCTCCTCCCTGGAAGTGTTCAAGGCCAGGTTGGATGAAGCTTTGAGCAACCTGGTCTAGTGGAAGGTGTCCCTGCTGCTGGCAGGGGGGTTGGAACTGGATGAGCTTTAAGGTCCCTTCCAATCCTAACCACTCTATGATTCTATGATATCTTCCCTGCACTAAAGCAACCTTATGTTGGAAAATATTCCTGAATCTTGTCATATCTTCTAACCAAATTGCTTGAACCTTGGATGTCAGGGAGCAGCATCACTTATGTGTTTGGAGAATAGTGCCCTCAGAGAAAAATCTCCCAGTCAGCTTGGTACGGGGAGGCTTGGGAGTAGGACAGGAGATACTGTGCTCTTTATAAATACACATACAATTAGGCTCAATTTGCTAATATGTTTCTGTCTCTTACTTAGTCTAATTCTGCCAACAAATAGTGCCCTACATCTGCTGCCAAAGTGGAATGCACGGAGCACCAAAAGGTTGTGCCTTAGGTGCTAAATTGCAAAACACATTTCACAGTCTTGTCTGGTGAATGAATTCGTGGCTGTAATGTGCCAAGTTTCTTAAATCCAGAGGCACTCGTTATCTAGGAGCTATTGAAGCTCTTTTCTTCCTAGTTAAAGATATGATTTTTTTTTTTTGGTGAAACATCTAAAATTTCAGGCTGAAAATAAGCAATGACCCATCTGTTTTGAGTATACTTGGTCCCAGTTAACCTCTGGTGTAAGGAAAAAATGCATTATTTTGTTTGTCATACACTCACGTTATCTTAAATAGCCTGGATGGACACAGGCCAGGATTTGCAATCTGTGAGATAGATGGGATTTTTCTGGGTAAGAAATGCAGGTTTAAGCCTTCTCTTTTTTTTGGTAGATAGCTCATCAGTTTGCTGAAGTCACGCTAATGATGTCTTCTACCTATTTAGCCACAAAAGTAAGATTTTTAGAGCTACATTCTTTTCATCTTCCATAGACTGAATTCTCACTCAACTCTCAGATCAGCCTTTTACCTGCATTTAAATGTTATTTTTCTCAAGGACATTTCCTATTGTTTTTAGATTCATCCAGCCATACATTTTTCAGAGGAAGCAGAAAAATGTAGCAAGGATTAAATGGCACATATCATATGAGGAAAATACACATCAGAAAAATTAAAGAATGCAAACTAAAGGCAACCAAGATCAATTGCTGAAGTGCTGAATCTTGGCTACAGGCTCTGCCACATGGATCTCAAGCCGTACTGCCCAGAGAGGTGATTTCAGGAGCCAGGTATCCAGCCTTGCTCCCAGGAAAACAGCAATCATGTAGCTGAGTAAAGACTGCAGATTTGTGTCTGAAATGCAGAGTTCAAAACCAAACAAACAAATAATCCTCAAGCAAGAAAGAACTTGTTTTCTTTTGGATTCTGCGAGGCCTGGGGGGGAATAAATAAATAAATAAATAAATTCAAAGTTTATGTGCTCAAATACAGACATAATATGGAAAGTATAGATACTACATGTAAATATATATTTTTTAAAGCTGGTGTGGACTGTTTCTGAGATTAAAAAATTACGTGTATTACATTCTCAAGTGGAATGTAATTATCCAGCACTTCAGAGAGAGTGACTTCTAACCCCTGCTTACTGTAAGCTCGATCACAGTTTTATGTCAGATCAGCGTACTCCTGTTTGTCCTGGTTTTGCTAGGATAGAGTTAATTTTCTTTTTAGTAATTAGCATAGCTGTATTTTAGTTTCAGTGTTTCAGCTCAGACTTATTATGAGAGGAACTTTCTTTCCTCCTTTGCTTTTAACACTTATAATCAAGACACAGAAAATAACTTCTTTTTTTCTTTAAATGCTATCACATTGGAATTTTAAATGGTTCACACTGGGTACTGTGGCAGCTGTTACCGTAGATCTTGAAGCAGTTGCTCTCAGCTAGATGTAGTATTTTCTGTGATTTAAAAAGCAGAAGCTTCATGTGTACTATTTAGTTACCTGTAGGTACCTAAAAGACTCCACATGACAGTAACCAAAACATGAAAAACAGAAAACATGAAATTTTCACTTTTTACAGTAATTTGCCCTGCAGAAAAGAAGAAAATCATGACCTACTTGAGGAAAGAGGGTTATTATATTCATTCTGCTTATCCAGAAAATACAGTGTGACGTGTAAGTAAACCATAAAGTTATAAGAAGGAACAAGTTAAGTCATGCCAGTTGTTAGGAGTAATTCTGCAGCTCTGTCTCTGGCAGAAGTGCTGATTGAAGTCGTCGGGAATTAAGCATGTGAAGAGACTGAGGAATTGCATCCCAGTTATTGTGGTTATTTAGAGCTAGGGCAAGTACAAGGCAATGACAGTCTTGGCCTCCTAAGTGAGGATGGCTGCATGAGCTCAGTGTGCTCCAGGGATGAACGTGCTGCTCAGGGGAGCTACTGAAGGCACTAGGGCAGTCAGTGATGGGTTGCAGGACCCTTCCTTGAGTTTAAGTGTCTGCTGGACACTTCCTTCTGCTGCAGGGAAGTGTCCAAAGGGCCTCGATGGCCGATGTTTAGGCACGTGGCACCAGTGTTTTGATGGCACAGTGGTTTCTTACTCAGCTCAGAGGAAGAGTTCCTCAGATCAAGAGCCAGATCAGTCAGCAGGTTGGTAATGGAGTTCGGCCAAGTCATGAGGCTCAAGGTGGAAGTTGGTAATTAGCTAAAACCAATACAAGTCTACAGTCTTCTCAGGAAGACAGTCCCACCCCTCTTCCCATCTCTAGGAAAGCCACAAGGGTAGTCTTCACCCTTTCTCCTCTTGATGAAACTGTGCTGTCATTCAGAAAATAAATAATTAATTAATTAAATCACACATCTCTGAGCCAAAGGCAGATTTTATGGCAAACCTAATGGTCAGCATATGGCCCTGGAGAACTCAACCTACAGCCCCGGTCTGACAGCCGCCCAGGTACGTCATCCCGAACAGCTTCTGAGAAGAGTGTGATGGTGTCACATACTCCACAGGCCAACCTTGCAGATGTTTGTGTCATCTCCGAACAAGGACTGATAACAGGACGCAGTGAAGGGACTCCTGTAACACGTGTGCGTGTGAACGTGGGGACACAGGCCGTGTCACATTTCTTAGTTTGCCTGCTGTTAGAAAGCATCTGGTGTCACACCGAACCTACTCTGGGGTCAGACTTTTCCGTGGCAGATGTCTCTCCTACTTGAAAACATATGCCTGGAAAAAAACCAAGAAGAAGATGAAGGTGCTTTATCACCATGGCGATAAGATACCAATGGAGAGATGAGTGATTTCAGGGATTTTCTACTTGTACACTTCAATCTTTTATTTTCATCTATGAGAGTTGAAGCTCATGCTGATTATTGATAGTGCCTTATGTAGAAAAATGGCTTTCCATGGCCCATATTTGTGTTATTCTGGTTATTTACTGAATTCTACATTTCTTGCAGGACAAGAAACTGCAGTCTTTCCTGCAGCACAGCTAGAATATTTTACAACGCCCTATGTCAGAACATAGGAGCAACAAATTGTAATGCATGCAAAGCATGTCTGCCTCTCAACTTCAGTTAGAGATTTATTTTTTGGTTCATATCTTTTTTGGTTCATACCATCTTTGAAGATAGTTTGGCCTCAGCAAGTTTGCCAACGACACCAAGCT
>NW_010315378.1:0-4554 GCF_000700745.2 Antrostomus carolinensis
ACAGAGTACATCGCCCTGTGAATTTGAGAGACCTGAATGAACTGTGATAATCCACTAAATAATTCACTGCTGAAACTGGACTTACACAATACAGTAATAACAAAACAGAAGATGCTTTAGCCATGTGGTCGAGAGATTATGGAACCAGATAGAAGGAAACATGCATTTATCATGAAGCTCCCTTAGAGAGCGCAGGGGCTGTTTCCAAACCAGGCCTGACAGAACCAGCAGACTGGAGATGGGCTGTGGATCTGTGCTGGGGCATGCGGGAGTGGTGCGGTACCTCCTCCACACTCTGCAGAGCAGTATGGTAAGCGCACATTTGTGTTAACTTGCATTTTGTAGCTCTGCTTCTCTCTTCTCTGAGTAGATCTCCTGAGTTTCCAGGAAAGATTCACCTTTGGCCAAGGCAACAGACATGGACTGAACATGAGGAAGTCCTTCTGTGGGCAGGTCCTTTGGCACAAGGGCTAAAATAGTGGCACTGCAAGGAATGGTAACAGTCACCGAGCGCTGAACAAAGACCACGCTGAGCTCTGCATCTTGGCACAGGTGATCTGTTCAGAAGCATGGATGTATAGACAGCATGGCAGCAAGGCTGTACCGTGGAGGAAGCGTAGTTCATGGTTTTGGCTAAACATCATTAAAATATGTCCTTTTTAATGGCAGGCTTGATAGAAGCCCATATTTAAGGACAGTGAGTTTCTCTTAACTTATAGAGATGACCTTGGGTCATCTGGCAAATATACATTAACGGGGTGTGCTGCAAAAGACTGCTTCCTTCTTTCTGTATTTTGTTCTGGTTTTGCTATGAGTGGGATTTCATTATCCAGTGACAACAGGAGGCATTTTTACAAACAAAAACAAATGAACAAAACAAGAGCTGTAGGAATGGAAACATACTGCTTCGGGTAGGACAACAGCCTTTATCACCACTGGTAGAGTGTATCACCTAGATTTCATTACCAAGGTATGCTGCTGTAACTGACAGTGTTAAATGGAATTTGTTTTAACTAGCCTAAATACTCCTAATCATTCATAGCTATGAAGCATCTTGCCACATGGAAACATTTGTCAACTTTCAGGAAGCAATAAATAAGACTCGCTGACAGACCTCCAAAATGAACTCTCCCTTAGTTGTGTTTACTTTTAAGATTAAAAGATGTGGAAATACAGTCCAGGAAAAATACTTTAACTTGGTCAAAAATGAATCAGTTTGGTCTTCAATTGCTTGGGCCAAAGATAACTAAAGAAATATATTACTCATCAAAAAGGCAAAGTACTTAAAAAAGGTAATTCAGCTCTTAAGCAGACTGGGAAAAAACATTGCAAGGGATTGTGATGCCACCGGGCACCATGGAGCCTACTTGTGTTTAACCAGGTTTCCTTCAATTAATGTGAAAATTTTTTGTAGTACCAAAATAATTAGTTAAAGCAATGAGAAAGAAATCTACTTTTTTTTTTTTTTCCCCTTGTGACTGACTACCTTTTGTGACTGAAGCTATTATTTTATGGGATTTGGAGCTGAAGAGCCAGAAGGCAGATTTTCTAAACATCAAGTTAGCAACTTAAGGCCCTGCAGTGTCAACAGGAGCACAGTTTAAACTATTCAATGTTTGGAACACTAGTATCTTCTAAGAAGTTCTCCCCTAGCAGAAGTAGAATGATTATCAGACCAGAGACCAAGAAGATAACTTGAAACCAAGTTGACAAAAATATTGATTGATTGCAGAGGACTCCAATCTTCACTTTCAGAAGTGATAATCGCCTGTTATTTGTATTGAGCAGGTAAATTTGTAAGTGTTTGGTACTTCTGAAGTCAAGGCAGAGGTGTCTGGTCAAGTGACATGCCCAGGAAATTAACTTTGAAGTTACTCCTTCAGAAATATACTGGGGCTGAAGGTCCAGCCCACCGCCTTGAATGATGGCAGATTTTCACTGATTATTCACGAGTTCCTGCCAAGCTGTCTTCTTTCATTTGGTAGAAAATTCACAACTTCAGCGGAGTCATTATGAGTAAGAAGCAACTTGGTCACAAATTTGAGTCAAAAGTCTAAAGATAAAGTCTGAAGTTATTGTTAACTGTAAAAATAATTCAGACAGGATTTAACAAAGAAGCTTGAACAAAACTACAGTTGTGCTGTAATTACCCAAATTTTTGTTGCAGCTGTTAATAACCAGAATGTACTGTTTCTGATTTGTTGTAGAGGAACAAAACTGCTCAAGCAGTGAGAGGCAATGACTTAAACATCACTATGGAGCATAAGACAATAAAGGGCATTTAAAATAAACCATTATGATAGCTGGACACATATAAAAATAATCTCTTTATTGTGATTTTTGTTTCTCTTTACCTGACAGTGTTATTTCTTAAGAATAAATATTAACAGGTGAAAGCATCTCTGCTGAGCCTGCAATTTCACGTTTCCTGCAGCAGAAGTGCTGTCATAACCAATTTGTTCCCCGGCTGACTGTTCCCTGCCCTACACCACCCCTTCCTTCGGGGCAGTACTCTAGCTTGGGAGGCCACGCTGCCCACCCAGCGAGGGACCTGCCCAAGTGGGAGTCACCACTTCCCATCCTCTTCACCCTGGATGTTGCCAGCAGCAACACTGGCTCCAGGAAGCATCCTGCCTGCTCGTTTCTGCCCTTGCACAATCCATGAGTCGTCTGAAGTGCTCTGCAGAGCTGAAATAGGGAACAGAATCAATAGAAAAATAGCAGGTTTGAAGACTGTTGTTTTTCCGTGGAATCAGTTCACTCCAGCCCATTCAACATGTAACTGAGCAAACATCATGTTCTCCAAACAGTGGAGGAGAGGTGAGAGCAGGAATAAGGTCAGGACGCGAGGCTGCCCAATGTCTCCCAAAAAATGGTGTGGCCATGTGTACCCTCCCGATACAACCAGCCATCTGTGGAGCTGTGCTAAACTGTTGCGCTCTGCACAGGAGCAGAGCTGGAGCTCTGAAAAACACGAGCATCTGAGGGAGCAGTAACTCAGAGCTGAGGTGGCAGCACCTTTAGCAGCTGTAGTCATTTTGGAAATGAACTTGTGGCTATCCCATAAACCACAGCTACCTCAAAAGCCAACCTTACCCTGAATTAGGAAAGATTCATTCTTTTTATTTTTCCTGCTCTGAGAGCATTTCAGACAAAGCAAGATGAAATAAAAAACACATTTTAAGATATTACATTGGTAAATGAAAATCCTAAAAAAGTTTTAAAATGGGCAACGCTAAAATAATTTTGTAAGATGTTACTTTTTTTACCTCAAAACACTTTTATCCTTTGAAGTAAAATCAGTTGATTTCAGATCTATTACTCTAATACAAGAGAGAGAATAAACTCAACACCACTCACAATAAACTTTACAATAATTGTCATGTTATAATAAACTGGAAAAACTGAATACCTAGTGACCCTTTGTGCCAAATGCACTGGTTTAAGCTTTAGTGAGCTACTTGTTCGCCTGTATGACAGAGGTTTCAGTCTGATACACAGAATACATTGCTTGGCTTTTAAACCGATTCAGTAAGAGCTCTTCCAGGAAGATCGAAAACCAACAACCTTTCACCTTCAACTCAATAAATCATATCCCATTTATTTCAGTTTTTATTCAATGAAATGATGTATAAAAACTTACAAATCTGAGAACTTAACTATACACAAAAAGATGATACTCAGTTAAAACGTATACACAGAGAAGAGCTGCGGTTGGTGACTTGCCCTCTCCCGCCCCTCCCCCCAAAACACACACTGTCTCCATTTACGATGGGGCACTTGTTCTGTCCGCTTACGCCTTCTGCTGGCCCCAGTAATTGCTCGGTGGGCTTCACTGCTGCTGTCAGTTTAGGTTTTTAGGCTACCAGCAAAAAATCTGGGCATCTATATAAAATAACAAGAATCAGCAACTTGATTTTTAACACAAAGATGCAGTGCTACCATCAGCAGTAACTAAAACTACAGAATTCACCCTTTCAGTTTTTGCAGACTTTGTCTTGGCTTTGAAAATAGCGGGACTCTCACAGAGCAGAATTCGCCTGTCAGCACTACAGATTCGCTTTAAAACTGCCATGATCGCCTGTTGCTAGAAAGTCTCTGCGCCGCTTTTTCTTCCTCTTAACTCACGCCATTGGACCGAATGAAACCACGGACACTCCTTGCCTGAGTAAGGCAATAAAGCTTTTCTCTCTCCTTTCATCCCGAATGACTCAAGCCTATAGCTAACAACACCTGCATGTGCTGCACTAATGATGGTACGGTGCTCACCAGGATGTCGCTTCTCTAGTTTCCTTTGTAGCTTGGGTGACAACACTTACCTATCAGCTTCTCTCCAACAGGCCAATAAAAATGCACACAGCTCAGGGCATTTTAAATTTGATTAAAAATAACTTGTGCAACGACTAGTTTTGCCAAACAACTAAAAGACTTTCTGGGCTGAATGTGAGAGCAGACAGCCAGTCAGCCAGTTACTTAAAAAGGATGTGTGCATTTATTTACCTGTGCCAAATATAAATGCAAACACTTTATATATATATATATTTTTTTATATAT
>NW_010315379.1:0-4158 GCF_000700745.2 Antrostomus carolinensis
CAAGCTACTCATCACCCAGCCTGTATTTGTGCTTAGTTAGCCTAAGATACACGCAATGTGGCAATAGCAAGAAACACTGCTGTGGCTTCTATTCACTGCTAAGAGCTGAGAAACATCACTAAAAGGGTAAAAAAAAGACTTATCTGAGACCGGCCAGCACAAAAATGGAAATTTATTCCAAGCTGACAGGTAATTTGACAAAGTATAAACATAAGAACCCAAGACAGAGCTTGAGGAACTCTATCTGTAACTAAGCAAGGTTTTTAATTAAGTCGCACTAATGAAGTTACCTGCCACTGCTGGCTATACAGGTAGAATCTGAAGGAGCTGAAGACTTCAGCCAAGTTATTGAGAAGTTCTAAGAGAACTTCATGGTCATCACAGTACAGAAAGATGCTCTCAAACCTAAAAATACTTGGAAGAGTAATCCCTAAGTTTTGTTTATCAACAGTGATATTCCAACCTAACAGGAGCACATGTTTTACAATCTATGGAGGAAAAAGGGACTTTCTGAACTATGAAGGTAAACCCTTCCCCTGCTTTTACAACGTTTGCCAAACAGTCTCTTGTAGGAGATGTTGCTTCAACATTAACCTTGAAGTTTAACACTCTTCTGTATTCAAAATTAATACTTCCAAGGATCTAGTCTGTGCTCAGTCTGTATCGAGAGTATAGCTGACACTGTAATGTTAGTGTTGGCACCACTCATCCAGTGCACACCGATCCCCACCTTGATAGTTTATGTTCTAAGTCATTTGCTAGGGCATGATACAGACTCCCATGGGCAATTAATAGTTGTCCATGTGCTACAGCCCTCTTAATGTCTACACAAGTGCCTGAAAACACAGGTGTCCAAGAAAAAAAATTGTAAGATACCCATCTATGGAAGCTCTATAATAAAAATGAGGAAATAATAGTCAAATAGTCCTCACAAAGAATACAACTACAAATTTACACTTAATAAAATGATTCATTATTCTTCCACGACAATTGCCGAATAAGATATTTTCTTCCTTGTCCATCCAGAATCTTAAAATCGCAGGTGAGATCAGAGGCAAATGAAGAGGAAATTACAATTCCAAGGACAGATAGTATTATCTTCTGCTTCAAACAACAAATATATTATTGGTCAGAGACAAAGATGCCCGGTCCACCAAACTACCGAATAATAAATATTCAGAAAATTCTGAGGTGGCCTGAGTCTTACTGTAGCTATTGGGTCAACAGTGACAGTCCTTCCATGCACAATCACCACAACGGCTTCCCAATTCACGGCTTGAATTAATCACATGCATCTACCTTGTAGGTACTGCACTCAGACTTCTAACTTGTTGAACAGCCTTAACTGAACCATTCTTGCATTACAATGATTTTAAGCTAATATTATTATGAAGAGAAGTTGAACCAGCAACCAAAACAGAAAGGGTCTACAACCTGAATTTGTGTTTCCCTAGCCCATAGAGCTGCTATGGAAAGACAGAAGATGGACAGGCACCCTTCAGTCTTTACAATCTGAATTTGGAAACAGGATTTCTTTGAAACTGTCTAGCAGCAGAAGCCGTTTGTAGGAGATAACTGGAATTTTACTCAGGATCTGCCTAGAAGATTACAATACATGCATGACCACTGCAAAACAGTCCAGGTGGAAACAGCTTCAGCCTGTCCTTGACTGGGTGGGCAATGCCGATGAGATCTGTACCTCACACAACAGATTCCAGGCGAGCGTGGCCTCTGCCGGGAAGGCAGCCAGTGACACAGATACACTTCAGCTGGCACATCACACCAGCCAGCAAAGATTTTGTCAATATTTCATTTACCTGGGGAGAGAAGAGAATAAAGTGCAAATAACAACCGAGCTTTTAAGTTTTTAATAAAGCCCCTATGACCCCTGGGATCATATCAGCCTAGATCAAGACCACCTTATCTAGATGGTTTTTGTTTTTAGACACAAGCCTGCTCTTGTGTTTAATATTCCCTGATGCTGCAAAAGGATAATAAGACCCTGTTGTATGGACAAGCAATTTTATTCAGGCAGCGTCGCTCAAACACACAGAACAGCTTTTGTTACATGCTAATGGTGCCACAGTTTCGCTCTCTCTTATTCTGTCAACTTGGTGGCTGAATTATGGTTTTAATATCTTGGTCTCTCCTCTGACTATGATTTGTTCTTTGTTGTTTTTGAGATCTGCACTTCAGAGTAATACATTTTTAGAGACACTTTAGCTGGTTGTAACAGCACATTGCAAAAAGAAAATCTCTTTGCTCTTACAAATTATGTTTATCTATGGCCGTACCTGATCTAAACGATCAGAATTTGTGAATCTTTCAGAACATTTGAATAAAAATTCCTGATAGAATAACAATACATCTTTACACTTCATTTTTTGACTAAAACCAGCAGCACCTTCCAACGTAACACTTT
The DNA here is from genome assembly GCF_000700745.2 of Antrostomus carolinensis. Lineage (NCBI taxonomy): Eukaryota > Metazoa > Chordata > Aves > Caprimulgiformes > Caprimulgidae > Antrostomus > Antrostomus carolinensis. The sequence goes on from NW_010315379.1 coordinate 2,423, forward strand.
TCCCAGTTTACATATTTTAAACACAACCTCAATTCAAAATGCATCTTCCATCCATTCTTTACAATTATTTTGCTTTAAATATTTAATAATGAACACACAAACCACAATACTGGATGAATGTGGCCCTTATTTCATAAACAATTCCCAAGGGACTACATGCATGCATACAGCTTAATACTTAAATAAGTATGCAGTGGATCAGAGTCTATATTATTATTCATAGACAGAGGACTATAAATGTACATTATTTTTCAAAGTTCAGGAACAATCTACCAGAGTTTTTTTAAGCTGAGCTATCACAGGAGTCAGCAGGTGTTCTATGAATGTAGAATTTGAAAGCTCAGGGCCTCATAGCTATTAAGTGTTCCTTAGTTTGAGGAATTTATAAATATAAATAGGTGCAAGAAATAATAATGAAAAATTTCATTTAATACAGAACAAAGGATGGATGGATGTAGACATATTCTTACTGAGGGGAATAAAGCTTGACAAGGAGCTGACAGAGTAGCCAAAACCTTCAGTTCTTCTGGGTAGGTAACTTTCCCCAGCTGACCTCATCCACGCATTGTGCTAATCACAGGGGGACAAAAATCTGCCTTCCACCAAATCAAGTTAAATTCTTTTTCCGCTATACCTATTCAGACTTGATACACCCTGCCTTCCTTTCCCTCTATCTAACCTGTTCCACAGTCCTGCCAGCAGCCCCACCCTCTTCCTTCATGAGCATCTTGACAATGAACAGAGGGTGACAATGATGCCAGACATTCATTTGCTAGCAGGACAGGATTTTCAAGCAAAGATTGACAGGCTCTCAAGTCCACAATTCAAAATGCACTGCAGTATGAAGATACCTCATCCAATTCTAATCTAGTTGTGGAGAGCTAAATTCTTAGAAATTTAAAGGGAAAATAAGAAGGCTACAAGTTTTTATAGCTCTCCAGCTGAAGTATAATTTTTGAAAGCATATGCAGTTGAGGTAACCGAAATAGAATGATACTGTAATGACACTTTGCCCACTAGGTTATTAAGGAGATCAGTTCATTTGTTTCAGTTGCTTTTAATTATCTTCTGTGGAGTCATTCTGGTTTTATACTGGTGTAAACACATCACATCCCATGCTGTTTAATTTCCTTAAAGATTTTGTTTGCCTTTTTTTAATTTTATGAGGACTTTAACTTCCAGGTGTTTAAATCAGCAATGAAAGAAAAAGAAGATCATCTTAGAATGAAATGGAATCAATTCAAACTATACTTTACCTTTATGAGTGTTCATTCTTATCCTGGCAATTCCCAGTCACCAATCTCAGGCAAGATAGCCTGACACTTTTAACCATATAAATACCATAATTTTGGAATAACTATAGGCTTCTGCTTGTTATTGCTTAAGATTCAACAGAGGATGAATCATAAATGGGCCTTTAAGGAAACCGATTCTATTATTGCTGCTAGCTGGGGCAATGACTACCATAATGAAAGTAAAATTACTGCCATTAAATCAGGAAACTAATTAGAATTAGATCATCAAGTTCATTTTCTGCTGGAGACTTGGTCTACTGGCATAGGGTAGAATGATTTACTCAGGAGTACATATCAGGGCTGAACCAAGTCTGTCGGCTTAGATATTCAAGCTGCCTGAAAGAAGTTCAGCAGTTCAAGAAGGTTCACAGGCACTTGTGGTAGCTGGATCTGAGCTGGCAGATCAGGTTGTGAGGTGGACTGTTAACTGGCTGGTGGGAA
>NW_010315380.1:0-6825 GCF_000700745.2 Antrostomus carolinensis
TGTCCCCATGCCAGAGCCTGGAGCTGAGCCCGAAGAGGTCCATGAGTCCATAGGAAGCTTGCTTTGGAACATCTTGTTCCTGGACTTTCATGCCGGGAAGAGTGGCAGAGGTGAACTGTCTGAACCCCCATTCCCTGTCCCCTGTGCTGCTGGGGGTGAGAAGGTAGAGAAATTGGGAGGAAAGTAATTTGAGCCTGGGAAGAAGGGAGGGGTGGGGGAAGGTGTTGTAAAATGTGGTTGTTACATCTCACTGTGCTACTCAGATGAATGGCAATGAATTAAATTTATTTTCTTCCCCAACTTGAGTCTGTTTGGTCCGTGACCATAACTGGTGAGTGAACTGTCCCTGTCCTTCATTTCTAATCCCGTGCCCCCTTTGTTGTGTCTCTCATCCCATCTCACCAGGTGGGGGGGAGTGAATGCAGGACCGCATGGTCTTACTGTGGTTAAACCACAACACACGGAAAAGCATCGAAGCTATGACTGGCAGATTGATTTTGCTGCAATATAGAAAGGCGCTCATTCTTCAATTCTTTGCTTGTTTCCTTCAATGAATACTGTAATATAAAAAGTAGCACATAGAGATGAGGAAAATATAATATTTAAGTAATTCTAGTAGTAGAAAGACACATGTATTTTCCCTTGGAAGAGCAAAATGTGGCTCAGTTGCATAGCTGTGCGACCCTATCTAGTTCTGCACATTTCACACAGTCCAAAGAAACTTGGATTTATATTAAAAGACATTTATGTACAGCTGTTCTAGGCAAAATTTTCCATACCTATGCAACAGGCTAGCTGCAATCCAGCAAGGATGCTCTCAGAGAACAATCCCTGTGTTCGTATATAGATCCAATGGAAAAGTGATAAGAGGATCCTGAAACAAGAGAGAAACTGTCCAAGGAAAGCTGTGATGATAACTTCTCTCTGAAGTAGCTGAGGTAGCCCCCAGCGTTTGCAGGCTGTGGATCCTTTCCAGCTGGCATGGTTAATCCAGCTTCTCCATTTCCCCCAAACTTCTGGAGACTTCTCCAATCCCAAAGTGGCCACAATAGCCACTGAAATCACCATCAAGGGGAGCTGACTGATGGTTTCCAACTACTGGGTCCCTCTTGGCCTCTGTCTGTCTCCCCTTAGATCTGCAGTGGCCATAGCCTGAAGGAAGAGTCCCCACTGTAACTACAGATCCCGAGCTGGCTTCCAACCAAAATGACATCTTGCCAGTAAGGTGGTGGACCTTGTGATTTCTTTCCATAGTGCAGTGATGGAGGATGCCACTGCATGGGGTGATTTCTTCAGGAGCAAAAGGAGAGTGTAGCCAACCTCTCAGTGACCTGATGACAGGTTTGCTGAAGTGGCACAAACCCAAGATGCAGGACCATAGGGATAGATATCAACACCTGCACAGAGAAGATGGAAATTGCTGTAAACAACAAAGTAGTTCTGAAGCTGCCATCCTTCTCACAGAATAAAATAAAAACATTAAAACATAAAAACAGATGTCACTGGTTATTTTTAATGTTTTCTTTCATGCCCACCCAGTCCCTTACAAACTGGCCAGCCAGTCTCTGCCTTCTCCTATTATGTCACCAAAGCCTTGCAGTTATCTTCCAGTCTGTTAAAGCTAAAACCAGATTGACTTAATCTAGATGGCTGCCTTGGAAGGGAGAACAGCAAAACAAGCCTTCTCTCTTACTGTCTTTCAGTCTCTATTTAAGGTGTCTGCTACACCAACAGCCAAGGTGTCCTGGTTTTGCTAGGACAGAGTTAATTTTCTTCTCAGTAGTTAGAAGGTGAAAGTGTTTGGTGCTTTCTTGTTGGTGGTTGAACCTCTTTGCTGATTTGGAGCCTTTGTTTTGACTTGCTTGGCCAGCTTTTTATCTTTTCCCTGACAATCATGAGATTTAGATGTCCAGTAAGACACATGCAATAGTATCTCACTTGGTTATATAAGTAAAAAGGGGGAAGGTCTTATATATTTTTGGAGAAATAAACTTGGGCATACATACTTTAGCATTTTAATTTGAAACAGGACTGCAAAGCAAACCTTCCAGATGTCCCCTCTTACAATGTTTTGGTTTGCATTTGGTGAGGCAGGCTTGGTGCATTTTAGAAAGTGCATTTTTTAATTTTAGATTAATGTAAACCTTTTTAATACAGGAGGACATCTAGTCATTTCTGCTGGTGAGTATTCAGTCCATGGTTCCAGAGAGCTAGTGTGAAGACAGAAGGAAAAAAAGAATATGGATAGAGTGGACATCAGGACTTCATCACCATTTCACTCTACATATCCACTCCTATTGTCTCACACCACTTTCTGCTGTTGACGTAAACTTGGATGTATAGGGACCTTCCAACATCTCAATCTGTGTGGCTTCTAAATGGAGATGTAAAGTGAGTTGTGAGTATGATGAAGTAAGGGACATGAATTAAGAGCTACACTTAATGGATGGCTAACTCAAGCAGATGAATCCATGCAATAAGTCACAAAAAGAGCAACTAGTAAGCTACAATGGTATGTGGGAAATAGGATGGTGCACTTCTTTTTTTTAGAAAAAAAAAGAAAGAAGCAGCAGCATAAGAAAAGCAATCGAGGTCCCTTCCAATCCCTAACATTCTGTGATTCTGTGAAAGTAAAGCGAGGCAGAAGGTGCTGTTATATTCTCTGCTCCATCTGCTGGGGCAATCCAGAATAGCTTGTCATGTTCATCCAGACAATTGTACTGTAGTAATCTTCTACTCACTTGTTACCCAACTTCCTTCCTCCAAATAATTGTCTGGTAGTAGTGAGCTGCATCGTTTTTGTAATCACATCTGAGCTTTGATTTCTCCCTGTTCAGTGTTTTGAGTGCGATTTTTTTTATTACACGTGAAAGCCTACATGATTAGGCTACATGAAAGCCTACATGATTAGGCTTTTATGTGTAAATAGGATAATATAGAAGCTGCTGTTTTGTTATCAAATGATATTTGATACATGATATTTGATTCGCCTACAAGAAAGCTGGGGAGGGACTTTTCATAAGGGCAACTAATGACAAGACAAGGGGAAATGGGTTTAAACTGAAAGAGGGGCGGTTTAGATTAGATATTAGGAAGAAGTTTTTCACTGTGAGTGTGGTCAGACACTGGAACAGGTTGCCCAAAGAAGTTGTGGATGCCCCCTCCCTGGAAGTGTTTAAGGCCAGGCTGGATGAGGCTTTGAGCAACCTGGTCTAGTGGAAGGTGTCCCTGCTGATGGCAAGGGAGTTGGAACTAGATGATCTTTAATGTCCCTTCCAATCCAAACCATTCTATGGTTCTATGATATGATTCAACTCCACAGTTTTTAAAAAATATTGCTTTAAGAAGATGCAGTTTGCTGCACTGAGTGAGGAGTAATAACTCCTCATGGTTTATTTTGCATCCATTTCCTTTCCCATCTCAGTTCTCTTCTGTCCCTGTTTTCACAATTGCTCTTTCTTTACAGTTTCTTCTCTGCAATGCCTAGAAAAAAGTAACTTACTTAAATCTTAATATTCTCAATTGTTACCAGCAACCATAGGTTTAGTAGTTCCCTTTTCTACAGTTTTAAGGAAACCTGTAATGCCAGAATGCAACATATTATTAAAATACTCTCATTCCAATGAAAAGATGGCATTTGTTAATAAGATTTAGTTTATAATGCTTGATATTAAAGAGAAGATGGTGGCATTGTAAGTTCCAGGTTTTGATGGAAAGGTTACTAAATCTTGAATAGATATTCCAAAAGAACAAAGAAAATCACAGAGAGAAAATTAATTTATAAGGTGTAAGCAAGCAAAGTTCATTATTTGATATATGAGCACATTCAGAGGATACTCTGAGATAAATATGTAAATATCGACTTGATCATTAGAGGAAACATCTGTCCATACTATTATTTAAATGCTCAGGGGCAATTATCCTGAAACAGGATGCAAATAAACCTTGTTCCCAAGCCTGTCCAACTTTATAACCCACCGATGTTGATTATTCAAATGCAAAACCAACACATTGTATATGCAGAGTGCTTCATAATGAAAAAAAAAAATGACAGGGTCAAAAATATCACAAAGGTATCAGATGACAAGAGTTGTATTTCTACCATACTACATGCAAACAATCTACAGAACAGTAAATAATAATAATAAAAAATAAATCAGAGCTCACTATTTTCCTGGAGCCAGATGACTCACAAATTTTGCAGAAGTCAGAGTACAATGTACACAAAATCTGCCCTTTGAACAACGATGACAGTTGCTAAAATAGAGCTGTAGAGTTATATTGTAGTAGCATGAATTTATCACGGATTGTGTAGATCATTAAATAATAACTGATTTGCATTATTCTCTACAGCATCTTTAATATAATTTTTTTCATATTCTTTTAGATATTCTATTCTTATTTAGGTATATAATACTTCCACCTTTTCCATTGACCCAAGAAAACCAGGGAAAAGGTGAAGCCAGGTAAGGATCTGCTGGATTTACTTCTGGGAGTACAGGCTTTTTGGGGGAGACACTATGTTTCTGGCATGATCACATGGTAACAGCAGCTACTTAATGCTCTTCCAACAGAGCTCTAAAATGTTGGAGAAAATAAGACGGGGTCAGAAGAGGCAGCAATAAAGTGCTCTAATTCCATTTCCTCCTAGTAGTGATTTTTCCTCAAGGGGAAGCACAGAAAAACTGAGTGCAATGGAGATCAGGCATGGGACTTAAAGGCTTGTCTGTCGTTAACTGATCCCTGCAAGGGCAGGTCTTTGCCAGAGGGCAGCCAGGAACCAGTGCTGGCTTCTGGAAAACCACAGTGAGGGCAGCCTGGGTGATGGGTGGGAGGTCAGGTCGGCTGTTGCTAGTGGACACAGCAGCCGGCGTTGTCTCCTCTGTGCCTGGAGCATCACTGATGCTTACCAGTTTCTGGATGTATGGTGGCTGTGTCAAGTCAACACTGATGCTGGACAAGGACCTTCAATTTCTGGACTGTCCTCTCAGTACAGGATCCTGTGTGATGACAGCTGTCATTCATCTCTAAAAATAGTTGCTTATTGGTGAGATTAAAACTACTGGTGAAGATTAAAACTACTCAAGTAGTTCAAAGAGTATAACTCTACTGTAGGTGATCCTGTTCTAGCGGGAGGGGTTGGACTAGATGATCATCAGAGGTACTTGCCAACCCCTACCATTCTGTGATTCTGTGAAAACTCTGGTTCTGTTGAAGGTAATGGCACCATTCACAGTGACCCCAGAAAAGCCAGGTTTTCAGCTCAGCCCTCAGGAACCTCAGGAGTGATACCCAGCATATCAGCACAAACAGCAACCCACAGCCTCCAAAACAAACAAACAGCCTCCACACTCTGAACAAACCTAAGTCTCTTTTCCCCAGAAACTAGTAGTATGATAGCTTTCATAAAAGCTACACTTTTATGTAAATACAAAGAAAAATACATAGGAATAGAATAAATACCCTTTTTGGTTTATAGAAACAGGAAACATATTGACTGGCACAGTTCAATGACTGCTGTAGAACACAACGCACATTCAAAGAGGTTTACCAGTAGGTGGTGACATATAATTATTTATTAGCAATTTTCTGGCTGCAAAAGGTTCTGCACTACAAGCCTCTGCACTGTGTGACTTCTGCACTTTTTGATTATGCTTTCCTTTCATATTGTTCCACCTTTCTGAGATATCCTTTACATGTTTCACAGCTGAAGGAAAGTTTCATAGCTGCAATTGCATCTCCTGGCTGTAGCATGTCAAACTGCTTCTGCTCTGCGAACTGCAGGGCTGCCTTTGTACTCCTGAGCTGGTTTTTTTGTGCAGTTTCAGTGTTTTTCAGCTGTTCTTGAAAAATACTAACACAGTTGTTGCAACACATGCAAGAGAAAAAAAAAGTCAATAATTTCCTTATAAAATGTACCTCTTATTTACTTCCAGTGAATAAACAGGTTTTATAGCTAGCTGTGTGCAAATTTGCTGTTTACTGCCAAATGTAATCAGCAGCCTCTCATATCTCTATCCACAGCCTTCTGCGCACCAGTGGTCCTGTGTTCTGAAGCCATGAATAACCCTGGAACAAAACGACTCACCTCAGCTTGGCCTGTCTATTATTGTCTATTTAAATACCATGTGTGGGTAATGACTAATGAAAGCCACAGATCTACAACATATGAGATGAAGCTGGGGTTTCAATGGTTGTTTCTGAGCAGCTGTATGAAGCCATCCTGAAGGTTTCTCTTAGGCTTCAGGAATCACTCTCACTCTCCAGAAGTGAGCTGGGCCTGTTTGCTTTATGGGAACAGTACTGGCTCCATGGAGGCCATGACTAAACATACTTTGCCAAGTGGAGCAGAGGTGACAGATAAGAGTGCTCCTGGCAGCCTCTGTGCACAGTCAGCGGGCGGATCTAGGTGAAAAATGTCTTGGTGCCTTTTTGGGGAAAGTGGTGTAATGTAACCATGCATCAGTCTTGATACAAGTCCTGGCCCTGAAGACACTGGCAGAGCTGTATCTCTGCTGACCTTGCAGCCAGTGTGGGCAGCTAGGCTGAGGTGGAAGCGGGTGCTAAACATATCATACTGGGTAAAATGTCAGCATACTGCTTTGTCTGCATCCATGTTCTCTTGAGTTGCTCTTTTTGGAGTGGTTCTAGCTCAGTATGCACTAGGGCTTAACCAAAAGGTCAAATGACAGTCGTTAAAAGGTTTTGCATTTTCTAACCACTACCCAATGCATTGCTGAGTTTCTCCACTATTCTTAAGGAATGAACACCCATTTTCAAACCTGCAATGGCAAAGGTGTATACATCCAAAGATACATGGTGCTA
>NW_010315380.1:6856-11168 GCF_000700745.2 Antrostomus carolinensis
GCCCAAGTCAAATCAGTTCTTTGCACTAATATTCTTCTTACCATTTAAGCCAGGAGTCTGCCTCACAAAGCCAAGGCAAAATGAATCAGTATGTTTTTTTCTGACTGCGTCCATAACTCCTGTGGGTTGCTCTTTTGGTCTGGGAAAAGAGAGCCAACCTCATACACAACACACAATGTGCTGCAGAAGGTGTAATATCTGCCAATCAGTGGGACAATATAGTGCCTTCAAGCCCTGCTGCATGGATTGGTGACAACTGCCTGAGCTTTGGCAATGGGAAATTGGACCCAGCCAGATGTCGTGTCTCTTGTCTGTCTGAAACTGAGAAACACCAGAATACTATATCCAGAATGTCAGGGCACACAACTGGTGCTGCTGAAAAATCAGGGAAGCCTAATGCCCATTGATGTAAATGAAAGGAGAATCATATTTCTCATCTGCTGAATCTGGAGGAATATCTGTGGCAGACAACTCTCCTGCTTACAGTTAGCACAAGGACATATGTCATAGGCTCCAGCCTACTATAGTACTGTCTGGCTTTGGGGCTCTAGATTGGCCTATTTAAGAAACTAGGGGGAAGATGATCTAGGACTAGGAAGTGCCTTCAACTATGTGAGAGTGACTCTTTTCAGTCATAACAGTTATTTATCAAGGGTGCTGCCACATAAAAGTCTCTTAAATGGAAAAGAGGGGCACATTTGATTTTCCTGACAGAAAGAGCAATTATTTAAGGTAGGCTGCCAAGCAGCTCCTTTTCTCTACTTCTGGTTACACTTTTAGTACTATTATATATGTACAAATCAAAAAGAGAAAGAAGGTGGGCAGCTTTAGAGAAGTTACTCCTGTTGTGGCAGCAGGATGCCATTTATAAATGATGGTGTCATTACTCTGCAGCACAACTACCCAAAGCATGTAAGGAAAAGGCCAGTGTGACTGGCAGCTCTACCTGGTGCAACACATGATAGTGTGAGGAGCCACAGGTTTCTGTTGCTGGTTAAATGTTATTCCTGTGTATTAGATAAAAAACTGACAAGAGCTTCCAACTTCCTTATTCACTGTTGTTTGGACATAAAAAGGCTGAGACCTACACATGCAATAAAAATTAGGTGCAAAAATAATAAAATTATCACAATTGTTTAGGATGAAGATAGGAAGTAGTCAAAGATGACACCCAGAACTGTAATTTCTCATAAGGAAAACAAGCAGGAAATGGGAAAGCATGGATTTTATAAAGCAATTCTGTTACAACAGGCTGAATTCAGCTGATGAAAAAGCAATTTTTCTAGCAAAATATAAGAAACATCTGTGCTTAAAGGAAATGGGGTGGGGGACTGGATCTGTAGCTGACACGCAAAAAGAGCTGGCTGTTCGATTAAGTTAGAGCAAACCTCAATGCTGTAAAAAGCTCTTTTTCTTCAGTATAGAAACTTGAAAATTGCCTCAAATGTAATGGCATTTGCACAGAGCTATCCCATGCCTCACTGCATTCCTTGGTTTGATGCCAGGACAATAGTCCTGTCTACCAGATTTGCAGCTTGATACATTCAGTGTAGTGCTCAAAATGTCAGACTTTGGTGAACACCAAAGTCCAAATCTTTACTGTTTTATCAAACAGTTGTAGGGATACCAACAAAAACTGGTACAAATATGAGCCTAGAAAAGTGACTAAAACCCATCAGTTTCTCTCTTAGAAACATTAGCCCTGAATAACTAATGAGACATTTCTATATGCTACCTAAGCTGTCCCCTCAATGGCTTAATACCAGGTGCTAGGGGCAAGCCAAAGCTTGAACTCTTACTAGTTAGCAACAGAAAGGGAAAAGGGTTTAATCTAAGTGATTAAACTAGCATCATAACAGAAATAACATAGCCATTCCCTTTTTTTCAATGGCCAACCAAAACCCTCAGAATCCAAGTTAGTCATGGTACTTGTTCATTTCAAACAAGCAGCAGCATAGCCCTCATGACTTTTTCCTTAACTTTTATTGACATCTGTAAGTGAAACACAAGATGAAATTTCTATTTAATGATCACTAAATTCATCCTAGATTACCCTTTTCCCTCTTCTGAGCACCAGAAGTCCTCTCCTACTCCCCACAGCTTAGCCTTGAGGTAAAAACAGCAAGGAGAAGCTTGACAGACTCTACCAAATAGGAGCATGTCCAGGAGCATTCCCAGTGCTGACCTTTGGGCAGCTGCATTACCTCCTGTAGTTACTTTATGCCTGGATTATCTCCAGCCCACTGCTAGTAGACTTTTTGTTCCAATCTCCCATTTGGCCCTTTGCAGGTGGTCCCCTACTTAACCAAGTGCTCTCTCCCACACAGGTCTTCTTTAATCCTTTCTTTTCTTCTTCCATCTAGATCATTTCCCCTCTGCATTAGCAATATTTGTCTCTCCTGTTGTTCTCCTGGCCACTCAGCACTACTTATACTTGAAGTAGCACATCTTCAGGGCTAAGAATACGCCTACACAGCACATTAGAAAGGACTTAGCAATGTATGGACAGGGCATGGCAGAACTCAATGTGGATGATAAGAGAAAATGGGTACGTGGGGATATATTTAAGCAGAAAGGACTGAATTAGAGAAAAAAAAGAGTGGGGATTGGTCCTCTAGGTACTGAAAATTCAATACTTTTTTCAGAGTTTTCCTGAAACAGGATCAGAGACCATATTCCAAGGCTGTAAAGTTGACAGAATTGGTGCTGTACAGCTTGGAACAAAGGCAGAAAGTAAAAGATTTCTATGGGAGTGTAAAAGGTGATCCAAAGACACTGAAGAAAAAAACAGTATGGTTGTCTAATCCTGCTTTCCTCTCTCACACACTGCATTATAGAAAGCCCATTATTCCCTTTCTGCCAGAGAAACGTTGTAAGGAGTAAGTCCATCACTGCAGCCATACCTCCGCCTGCAGCTGAACCCCCCACCATTCCCTCTGGCAGTGGCACACCAGAGCCAGGACATTCCCACAAGAAGGAGAAGGAAGGGGATGAGCAGGCTGGCAGCTAAAGGACAACACAAACTGCAGCCACTGTTTAGCCCAGTCTGGGCACCTGTTAGTAGTCATTTCATATATTGCTAAACTTGAACTATAAACTGCAATTGGTAAATCTGCAGGATAGATAAAAGACACCTGACAGACCTCCAAATTATCAACTATTACAGCTGTTTGATTACTTTGGAACCGCTACTGATTCGTGACATATCAGCTCAAGGCCATGTCTGCAACTGTCTACATCAATCCAGCAAAGCTCTCTTCAGAAAGATGTCGGAACAGAGACAAAACAGGCTCTCTCCAGAAATGGTTAATCAATAGCTTGCTGGGTTGACTGAATGCCATTAGACACAGTGGTGCACCTACTGTATATAAATTGCAACCTGTCTTCTGTATCATGCTCAGTCATCTATCCTGCCATACTGGTAGTTACCAGTTTTCCACTTGGAAGTTTCTGGGCATTACCAGAAATGTTTGTAGCATCATGGATCTGGGGAACAGTGATAATATTCTGTTGTGGGTTTTGGTTTCTTCTAGGGAGGAGGAGGAGGTAAGGAATCTATTTGTACTCATCTCAGTGTACCTAGCCTTTATATCTGTCAAATATACTGTATACATAACTAAAAGAACTGTAATCTTAAAGCTATCAGATGGACAGATGAAAGAGCATGGGCAACACTGTAGTTTGGTCTTTCGAGAGGTTTATTTTACAACAGAATTTTTTTGTATGGGCTTTTTAATAATAGTGAAGTAACACCTAGACATAGCTGTAGATACAAATCTATGCATAAATGAGGTAATTAAAATGTGAATATGCATGTTCTGATTTCCTAAAGTACTGAGCCATAGTGTTACCTGCATTGTAATCACAGCTAATACCTACTTATAGCTAATTATAGTTTAATACCTACTTACAAACATTTTAATATTATCAATCTATCATATCTAGTTACACAGTTAATATTTATGTACCTTATTATGTTGAATACATATTCCTTAAAAGCATTTATCCTACTGGTACATTTACATAAGGAACAAGTAATTTGCTTACCTATTGTAATTTTGTATTTTTCATCAACCATTTTCTTGTTTTACTTTTAAAAGTTTAATAAAAAAGATGAAAATGTTATCTGAAAGTTATTTTAGCAGCTATGGTGTCCTTATGCAGGAAAGTAGTTTTCAGACTGTAAATAAAAAACAGCATTTAAGCATATGCTTAACTTAAAGCATGTGCTTAACTTAAAGCATGTGCTTATGACACTTTGCCTGAAAGGCTTTTATGCTTACTGAAGATCATGGCAAAATCCCCGTTTTCA
>NW_010315380.1:11198-27428 GCF_000700745.2 Antrostomus carolinensis
ACATTTCTACACTCAAAAGGCTATTCCCTTTGGTATTCAAATTGAATTGTGAGTATTGTTGCCCAAAAATGTATCAGACAATATTAGTGGGATGGATTATTCATTTATGGGACAATTGTGTAATGGTGCATCTTAGCTAGTGGCAACAACATTGCATCTAAACAAGTGAAAAGGATACTCCCCATCTAGGGAAAAGAAAAATGACATAATCAAACTGTGTTTTATTATGGTTATGATAATACAGGCTGTTAAAGTTATTTTTTCTTGTATACCATAGACATCACAATAGGCTTACTCCTTAAAGGGGAGAAATTTCTCAATGTACTATTTGTTTGTTTGTTTATTTTGGTTTTTATTTTTAATTTTGTCCCATGACAAAAAACCCTAGCATTATTTACTTATCTATATAATAGTCCTGCAGGAGAAATTTTTATACATACTTCTAAACTCAGCTTTTGTTTGTGTTTTGTAGGCGACAAGGTGAGCCACCACTTGAAAATGGGTTCCTCCCATACCTGGGCTGTGCCTTGCAGTTTGGTGCCAACCCCCTTGAATTCCTCAGAGAAAAGCAGAAGAAGCACGGACATATTTTCACTTGCCGAGTAGCAGGGAAATACATTCATTTTCTCACTGACCCTTTTTCGTACCATGCATTGATACGCCAGGGAAAACACTTGGACTGGAAAAAGTTCCATTTTGCTACGTCTGCAAAGGTACCACTTTAAAAATGATCTTAGTATCTAACATGCCAAGTATCTACTGGCAGGACAAATGCACCCAGTTAATCCCTATAACATAACTATGCCTTTGAAATATCATTGGGTTCACATTTCTGCACTTCTATTGGTTTAAAAAATTGGGGTCTTTTTTTCCCTTTCCTTAGTGGAAAGGCAATTTGCAGTGTTTGGGATTGTCCAAGAATGACATTATTTAGTCATATAGTATCCCAAATTGCTAATTATCTGCAAAATGATAATATAGCTTGCTGAAGCTTAAACCTTCTTCAGGAGGTGCTCACCACTATTGAAGATTTGGTCCTAATGGTTTAATAAAATTATGCATCACAATCGGAGATGAGTCAAACTCTTACTGAAGTAAGCAAAAAGTTTCCTGTTGATGTCAGTAGGGGTTGAATGAAGGCCTGGGTAACCATGTCTATTAATTTGTAAGCATCTATTCAAACCTATTTTCATTTGCCTACTTAACTGCTATAGGTCACTGAGAAAGTACCAGTTTTAATATTAATAGCCCTTATTATGCTTCCTTTGAGTAAGCTGTAAAGTTATCCTTTGGCTTTAATTTCTGTTAGACTTTATCATCAAGGTTCTGGCAGGCCTTATTTATCATGCATACAATTTATTTTGTGACAGGCTTTTGGGCACGGTAGCATTGACCCAGCAGAGGGAAACACCACTGAAAATTTTCATCAGACTTTCATTAGAACCCTTCAAGGTAATGCCCTAGATGCCCTCATTGAAGCAATGATGGAGAACCTACAATACGTCATGCTGCAATCAAGAACATCTAAACTTCAGTCTAATGCCTGGGTGACAGAAGGACTTTATACATTCTGTTGCCAGGTGATGTTTGAGTCTGGCTTTTTAACACTTTTTGGTAAAGAATTTAATTCAAATCATGACAAAAATCTACCATCAAAGCAGGAAACTGAGCGAGCTCACATCCTAAATGCCCTTGAAAACTTCAAGGAATTTGATAGGATCTTTCCAGCCCTTGTGGCAGGCCTCCCTATCCACCTTTTCAAGAGTGCCCACAGTGCACGTGAGAAGCTGGGAGAGGCACTCCTCCACAAGAACCTCCTGAAGAGGGACAACCTCTCTGAGCTTGTCACCCTCCGCATGTTCCTGAATGACACTCTGTCAACCTTTGATGACATGGAAAAAGCAAAGACCCATGTGGCGGTGCTCTGGGCCTCACAAGCCAACACCATTCCTGCCACGTTTTGGACCTTGTTCTATCTTCTTAAGTAAGTCACAATGCTTCTTGTTTCCAGACAAGAAAAATGTTTGATATCTTTCAGAAACCAGTTCATTAATACAGATAAATTCCATTCCTTGATACCTCATCAGTGCCAAAAAGCTTATTGATGATTACAACAGAAGTGTCATGTTGTTCTGAACTTCCATGGAAACCCCTTTCACTCATCTGAGACCAAGTAGTGGTACCACAGAGCAATCCTGTAGAAGTTTTTTTTTAAAAAAAAACAACAAAAACCAACTACTCCAGGGCAATGCCATACTTTGTCAAGAAAGCTTTGGAGTAAATAGATATAATATGATATTAAAGGTTCTGGATGCAGTCAGAACATTGTATTGTATTGAAGGCTCCCAATGTAATTGGACATTTTTAGACCTTCTCGCTAAAGCAAGCAAAATGAGCTTTAACTTCATTATTTTTTTCACAGATATTTAATAGAAAATACTTTATGTGTTGATAGAACCTACTGAGTATAGACTACAGCTGCTGAGCTTGTTACTCATGAGAGGAGTGCACAGTCTAGATAGTACTATTAAATGTCAATTTTAGAGTGGGCCTCTGTGGAGTATAATCTACTTCAGCATGACTAACTCTTAAGTATGTATCTAAATTGCTGACATTTTTATTTAGCCAGTGGCTTGCACCCTTATATCTACCTGCCAGTGCTAATATCTGAGGTTCTTTAGTACTTTTCATTCCAAGAATGCATTGGCTTTAGGTCTTCTGGCCTTGGAGTCTTTTAACACCCTGATTGATTGTGCCTTCATCAGGACACTATTGCATCCTGTATTGTTATCTACATGCATTTCACCATAGCTCAGATATTCTGTGTAAGTCTAGACAGTGAAAGATACTATGCAGACATTTAGTATTAGGAAGATTCTTTTCTGTTAGACAGAATATTGCCACATAATAGGACATCATCCAGGATAAGTGATGTTATAAAACTGATCTGTGATCCTATTCCTAAACTTCCAACCCACAGAGGAGATATTTCTTAATCTACAAATGATTGGTTTATTTCTTATTCTTGGCATTGCTTTTTAGTGACACTACTGTTTATTACTTGAGTTATGCATGTCAGTTCTGTCCCACTTGTCACTGGAGACAGAATCAAATTCCTGAGGTTCCTTTTGGTTTGTTTTTTTTTGGTTTGGGTTTTTTTGTTTTTGTTTTTTTTGGGTTTTTTTGAAGCTACTGTACCTTTGCCAAGACATGAAAAAGTGTGGTTGCAGCATTTTGCTCTAATATTTAAATTTTAGAAGGTTGTACTCATCAGCTAAAAAAATAAATTTTAGTCAGGAAGAAAGTTAATGGCAAAATCCCTTTTTAAAGCACTCTTAAGTGTAAAATTATGCTGTATTTCTGCTCTTTTGATCTTAGGAGTCCAGAAGCAATGAAAGCTGCTACCAAAGAAGTGCAAAGTATCTTGGAAAGTGCCGGACAGAAGATCAGCTTAGATGGCAAACATATTTCCTTGAACCGAAAACAGCTGGATAATATGCCAGTCCTAGGTACGATTATTTTATGCAGGAGTACTGGAAATCACTCTACAATTTTCACAATCTTCTGCTTGTTACCATATAAATGTTTGCCATGAAATTACTATGGAAATCGCCAATACTAGAACAAAAACCTGTACGTTCCTTAGCAATAGCCAATACAATCAGTCTTCCCAGTGTCCCAGGTGCTACTGAGAGTATCAGAATTCACATGTTTAGTACTTTTTTGTGGGTAATGTCTTAATTCTGCTACACAGCTACATAACATAGTACTGGAGACTCATAGATAATTTAGGACAGTATTTTGTTTAGTAATTACTTTAGATCAAATAAAAGGGTGGTTTATATCCCAATTCTTATGATGTGAAGCTATATCTTGTAATTTATTTCTTCTCATTGTTTTTCAAATCATAGGCACATTTTTCAAAAGTGTCCAGTTTACAGAGAGTTTTGAAAATGTCACCCTTCAACTACTGTTGCATTTAAAAAAAAACCAAACAATCATATTATGTTGAAACAAAAAACTCAAGTTACTTCTTCTGAGTACTGGTTTCTATGCCCCACCTCTTAAAGCTTCAGAAAATCCTGATCACCGCACTGTTTCTGGTTTTTTGTTATGTTTCCAGTTTTGACTAGCTTGTTCTTTATCTCAGAATGAAAATATGTCTCACTTTCAAATATTCCCTTGTATCAACTATAAGTATTTTTCTAGGGGAAAGTGGATTACGTTCTCAGTGTTTTCTGAAGAAGGGATAATAATGCTAAAAAGAAATGAGAAAGATGCTTTCTTAGGCATTTAGAAAGTTCTTGTTAAAATATTTCTTATAATAAATGCAGGGTTTGATAATGAGTTTGAAATAGTTCAAAATGCATGACCTCCCCCAAGGACATACACAGACTATTCCCATGGTAATAATTCCTTTTCCTCTCCCTATAGACAGCATCATCAAGGAGGCAATGAGGCTATCAAGTGCATCCATGACTTTCCGAGTTGCGAAAGAGGATTTCACTTTGCACTTAGAGAATGAGTTTTACAACATTCGCAGTGATGATATTGTAGCTCTTTATCCTCAGCTGTTGCATTTTGATCCAGAAATCTATGCTGATCCCTTGGTAAGTATTTATCAAAATGCATTAAACTCCAAGCTCTAGCAGAAGATAACATGCCTTTTAACAGAGCATTTATCAGGGGTGACCCCACAACGGGTTTTCTGTTGTACTCCAGATAGTCTCTTCTTACATCTTGAGACATAATGATAGACTAGAAAAAAAAAAAAAAGAAAAAAAAAAAAGTAAGCTAAAGTATTATCTACAAAACGTGCTTCAGTGTAACCAAAAAGTGTGCTGCCAGCCCAAGAAAGCCTTCCACTTACAGCCTTCCTCAGTGAGGAAAGATCTCCATTATGGGCAGGCAGTTGAGGGAGGACAGCAATAAGGATATTTTTCCAAAGGCACAGGATGAGAAAAGTTCCAGTCATGCTGCATGAACAAGGATGCAGGTTATAATCCTTATTTTAAGAGGTCAGGAAAGAAAAGCATAGTTGTCAGCAAAGAACATGGGGTAATGTCCCACATACCCAAACTTCTCAGGAGCTACCCTCTCCAAAACAGCACCATGGGGCCTGGCACTACTGCACAATGCTTACTGAGCAGCCTGCATTTTGTGTCTTAATGTCATTATCTTGTCTTTGGAGGTATTCAAATGTCAGGTAACTCTTCTCTGGGTTTTTATTACAGACATTCAAATACGATCGCTTTCTCAATAAGAATGGAGAAGAAAAGACTGATTTCTACCGCAACGGTCGCAAGTTGAAGTACTACTATATGCCATTTGGGACAGGAATAGCAAAATGCCCTGGCAGGTTATTTGCTGTCCATGAAATTAAACAATTTTTGGCTCTGATGTTTTCATATTTTGAGATAGAGCTTGTGGACAATAATGTGCAATGTCCTTCTTTAGATCAGTCTCGTGCAGGACTGGGTATTTTACAACCAGTCAATGACATTGATTTCAGGTATAGACTAAAATGTGTGTGAATATATATTTTACATTATATATATAAGGTATGTACTATATAAATACACTATATAACATACTTTATATGTATTGTATGTATGAAATGAAATGTTGCAAGTCTTGGGGGAAAGTCTGTAAGAAGATGTTAATTCATCAGTTTAATGGAAAATGCATAATGTATACCATTACAGTACCAGCATGCAGTGGGCTTAATGCACTGTGTTAACACAGATATTTCCCCTTTTACAAACCGCTTCGAAATGTAAGATTCTGAATTGTGCATGTACAGTAGTTTGGTTTTTTTTTCTGTCAGCAAATACAATTTCCCAGAGTTACTTAGAATTTCATCAGCTAATTCAGAATAATTGTCAAAATTTGACTACAGTTAAAACTTACTGGTTTTTAAAACTGAAATGTTTGGGATGGTGGTTCATCCCACAGGTGAAATAAAAAAATTGTACAAAGGCAGATTTGTGGTGAGGAGGGAGAGTTTCCTGGGGAAGTACCTTTATGGTTTTATGAAAAACTAGAAAAAGACTTGAAGAAAATCTATTAAAATGTTCACGTTCTAGTGAAACTGCCAAACTTTTATTATATTCATTGTAATACACTTCTTTTCAGAAAGTTGTAACTGTATTAAAATAAATTATACTGGCTGAACCAAATGCATCTCTAGGCTGTTTGTCATTTTAATGTCTTAATATTCTCCAAGATTTATGCCAAAGCCACCTAAGCCAGCTTTAAACTAGCCAGATCAAACACTAACATGGAGATAAATAAATAGCCACCATATACTCACCAGTCATTGGATTTTGCATCATTCTCTGAACTCCACATTTCCATAAGCCTCCATTGGTCATACTCCTGAAGTCTTTTTAGTCAAATTCCATCAAAGTTATCATGGGTAGCATGCCCACACATTTCACTTTTAGTGGTGGCATGTCTGTAAGAACAATTGTTCCAGGGATAATATAATTTGGTTCTCTGTAACATCCCTGTCCTCTGCTGCTGCAAATGATGGATGGATAGATGTCACAAAAGTCAATTTTTTAATGAAACATCTTCAGGCTGAAAGAGATAGCTTTCTTATCATCTGCCAGTGAAAAGAACAACTGGACTTAAAATATTGTTGTTATTCTGTTTTTGTATGTTTCTGAGGACTTATGGTCTGACCTTTTATCCTTGATTTAAAAGTAAGCCTGGTCACAGAAGATGAGACACAGGACTATTAGATATTTTCAAATTTCACATTCTGGCAAGACAGTCAGTCTAACTGAAACACCTCTTCCTAAACATGGATTTTGGATTAAGTCCTAGAACTGCTTTAAATTATGTAAGCATTTCTCTTCTCACTATCCACTGTGCTAAGTATTAAAAGGTAAATAAAAAGATTAATTAGTGACTGATTATTTATTACCTGTGTGTTATCTTTGTAATTTTATTTACTCTTTTTTCATTTTCAAGAGAGAACAGAGAACACGGATTTGTTGCTATTTGCAATACATATAATATTAAGCTATTATGTATAATGCAAGTGGTTTTGAATTATTACTTTGGTTCTCTTGGTAAGGCAAGTATCCAGGCTTTAGGTACAGTTTTTTTTCATACTTCTGTCAATTTTATTTTTGTATGATTTATATAAATTATAACACATTCATTGTAAGTTAGCACTGACTCAGAAAAATTCTAATAATTTCATGTACCCTGGCATATATTTTTACCATTAGAGTATCTACTCTGCCTTTCTTAAACAAATCTTACTTAAAACAACAGTTTTTGAGGGTAGAAAGGCTATGCAATGTTTTAAGCAAAATACCCTTCCTTGATGAAAAGGAATCCAACACAGAATTAAAAGAGCAGATAACAAAAGATAAGAAGATGATTGCTAAACTAATTCTAGGCTCCCTGGAAAACTGAGCCTTCTTATACCTCCACTTGTCTCCTCCAAACTGACTGCTCCAGACTGCTCTGACAGTGGTTTCATGTTTTCTTTCAGCTGCTTTGGTCTATGAGGACTTGAAGCATTCAGTAGCTCCTAGAGGTGACTTGACTTTCAGCTACCCAAAACTAACAGTAGAGAACTGAGGGAAAGGTAAAACCACCACAGGATTCACTCCACAGATGAAAATCAAGTTCTGAACATTGTGGGGAGGCTACTGGCTTTGCCACCAAGCGTCAGTGCTCCCAGAAACAGCACAGGAGATGCAAAAGCCAGCATCTCCATGTTTTCATTGTCTGGCACACTTTCCTGTTTTCCCTGCTGTGTAATACTCCCAGTCCACTGGAATTACCTTCTCAGGGCTTTGCTTGACTGGCCCGATCTCACCACCCAGTCTTCCCCACTGTACCGACAGCGTGTGCATTTGGTCAGATGCCTGTTTTCTTTCCTGGGACTCTGAAACCCACTTTTCCATCAACTACTAAATCTTACCCTTGTTATATTCCTTTTTAATTTCTTCTGGATACGTGCCACAAGGGCAGATCTACAGAGGGTATTAGGAAAGGTACTGGTGTGGCCTCTCCAGTCCTTCAATCCCTTCATGGAGACTCCAGCATTTTAACTAGAAGTTCAGCTATGGGGAACCATGACACATTTTTCTTTGGAGCAGGCAAATAGGGAGAAGGTTCAGATTCTGTTTCAGGTTTACTTTTTTGTATTGTTTTTTTTTCCAGTGAGGATTAGATCAGTCTTTAATGTTCAGAATGTACCAGAATGCTACAAATTCATTAAGGTTTGTCTGCAGCCTTCAGCCAATTTTGCACCACAAAGATGAAGAGCAAGCAAATAAAAATCATGAAGTTCTATCAGGCTGGACTGCTATTTACGAATTTATGTTTGGCTTTGAAGTCAGCGCTAAAAATGTTGATATTCTAGAACAAAAAGTGCTTCACTGCAACTTGCATAAATCGCTGACTTTCCAATGGAAATAATCTAAATTAATGTTCTTAAAACTCTTTTTACAATTAAAATAACTATATTTTTTAAAAAAATTCTAATACATATTGATGCACATGATGAACAACTTTGCTTTAAAAATTATTTACACCAATATACGAAGTACAGAGCTTCATTTTCAAAGAAATCTTAATAAATTCAAGTGCAGTGGAAAAGAGATATACTCCTGCCAGGGCAGATATGACTAAGGAATGGTCAGAACTCCCAAACAGTCGGGCAATGCAACTATCTTTTGATAACAGCAGTACAAGTCTGCATACTTTCAAATAGCCAGCTTTAGTATACCTCACATTATTCTCCTGGAGAGCTAATTCAAAGATTTCCTAACAGAGGCAGCGAGACCATTCCCAGGTAACAAACCACAGGAGATGCAGGCATGAGAGTCTGTATCCATCCCACCCCAGTCCAATGTCTTAACTGCAGAGTCACCATAAATTGGAAGGAGCCAGACCATAAACAGGGTCCCACAGGGGTGGCTTAGATGCTCTTGCCGAAAATCCTACAGGAGCATGGCCCTCACCACTCAGCCTCCCATCACTCCTCTGTTGCTGGGGTAGCAATTCTCCATGGACAGCTGGACCCATAACCTGTGGATTGATATTCCACGTATAAAATAACAGAGGCTACCAGCTCTTTCTGCCCAGTTCTGAACTCCTGTAACGTGAGGAGTCTATCAGCATGTCTTCAGGGGGACTCTGTGGGGCAATGCCACATTTTAATGTTGACGTAATAGTAAGCAGCTGAAAAGATCCAGTATAACCCACTGAGTATGCTTCCACTTCGTGACAAAAGACATGCAGATGAACAGTTTGAACAGTTTTGAACAGGGATTTCTTCTTTTTTTTTTTTATATTGGGCTATATACAAGTATTTTGGTTTGCTGCCATGGCTGCTAATTTTCTAACCGCAGTTAAACCCGTTACCAGGGTCACACAGATGCAAGTGAGGGGAGAAAAGAGTACAAAGTCTGTGGCTGCTCTGCCTTAGCTAATGTAATCAAATACTTCAGCAATCAATAGTCATCTGCCTTGCCAGGGTCAAGGACACCACATGGTTATAACAGGGCAATTCTCTTTGCTGCCTCTCCTCATAGCACTACTTTTCTTAAGACAGAAGACAAAAAAAGTAAGACCATAAGGGCAAGTAGAAAATATTGGGCATATCCAGGTTGGTGGGGAGGCAGCCTCTGCCATGGGTTGTGTGAGTATTTCACATTATATATTTACTAGGTAAAATGCATAAAGAGATATAGGCAGAATGGGGGAAAAAACATCACCCCTCAGGTGAGAACTCTAACCATTATTTTAGCTCAGGCATTCCCTCCTTTTCTCAGAGAATCTGTAGCCTGTTTTCTCTGAAAAACAGAACGGATTCAACAGGATGATTTGGATTACTCCTTGATGATACCCTTATAGCTAAAAGTGCTCTCTTAGCTGAAAAAGACTGAATTTTGACAGGGAACTGAAGTCCCTGAAGTAGAGGAGGGAACTGAGTCCAGTCTCTCCCACACCCCAGGGAATGGCTCTAATCTTGTGATTGTCCTGTAATGGGTAAGACCAAGGGGAACCTCCTGAGGCAGGCACAAGCACGTTATAGATTAGGCACACCAAGAAGTTCAAATGCTCAAGCTTTTTTGGACCCAGATGAGCTCTGCATGTGGCTAGCCAGGTGCCTCTACACAGCGATCTTGGGATTAGGAGCAAGACACAGGCAGCTGAGTGAGAGCAGATGGCTCAGAACCCAGCAGAAGGAGTTGGTTTGGCTGAGCAGTGAAGGTGTTTTACAGTTTTCAGGCTAAAAGAAATTTTCACTTCATCGTGCAAGTTCTTTGAGGTGACACGATGACTTTAGTAATGAAACAAGACACTTTATCAGGAATCAAGACAGTTTTACATTTCTGAAACCATGCTGGCCATAGCTGTTGTTCACCAGTTGGGATTCATCCACAGAGGAACTACCCCCAATAAACTTTTGCTGGATGTTAAGGGTGATGTAAAAATACCCTGGGCAGAGTCATCTGCCTCCAGCAGGCTGAAACAGCTCCTTTCCAGCAACACCACAGGAAAGCAACACCTTTTCACCCTTTCCAGCAACACTGTTTGTGGCCAGTAGGACCAGGGAAGTTATCTTACCCTTGTACTCAGCACTGGTGAGGACGCACCTCAAGCACTATGTTCAGTTTTGGGCCCCTCACTACAAGGCCTCCCCTCGCTACAAGAAGGACATGGAGTGTGTCCAGAGAAGGGCAATGAAGCTGGTGAAGAGTCTAGAGCACAAGTGTTATGAGGAGCAGCTGAGGGAGCTGGGGTTGTTTAGCCTGGAGAAAAGGAGATTGAGGGGAGACCTTCTCGCTCTCTGCAAGTACCTGAAAGGAGGGTGTAGAGAGGTGGGAGTGGGTCTGTTCAACCAAGTAACAAATGATAGGAGAAAAGGAAATGACCTCAAGTTGCACTAAAGGAAGTTTAGATTGGATATTAGGAAGAATTTCTTTACTAAAGGGATTATCAAGTATTGGAACAGGTTGCCCAGGACACTGGTGGAGTCCCCATCCCTGGAGGTATTTAAGAGTGGTGTAGACATAGCGCTGAGGGACATGGTTTAGTTGGGGACTTGTCAGTGTGAGGTTAATGATTGGACTCGATGACCTTAAGGGTCTTTTCCAATTGAGGCAATTCTGTGATTCTGTGGTTCTGTAACACAAGCACGAAGCAGCAGCCACAACCAGAGGCAGCAGGCCGAGGCTTGGGAGCAGAAGGATGCAGCATAGAGGGGGCTTCTCAGTTGTTGGGACCTGGCACACTGATGATTTTCTCAAGGTTAAGGTTCAGCCTGGAACTGCTTGACAGGACAAAGCTAAAACCATCCTAGCCAAATTTTAAAAGGAAGAAGATGCCACTGCATTGTGCGGGGGCTTGACATGCAAGGCTTGCTTTGAGGAGCTCCCCAATGGCAGAAGGAGAGGTTTATAGATCCTGATGGGCTGAAGGTCACAGCTGCGTGCAAAGTGCTGCTCTTCTCAGTCAAAACTAGAGACTTCTGGGCTCAAACAGAGGCAGAACTGTAGGCACCTAGTAACAGAGTTGCTGCCAAGTTCAGGCAGCTACTCTTCAACTTGCCAACAGTGGTTCTGGTGACTGTGCTTGTGAACAAAGATTTTCATGTCCCACCTAAAACTCTTAAATTGTTTTTGGATTTTACTGTAGAATTATCACAATAAACTGGTGTTTATAACAAGACCTTTAAAGCAAGTTTCTGAAGAAAAAAAAGAGAAAGCAAAAAGAGGAAAACTCATGGTATATTTTTCCTGAAAGCATGAAATAAATTTTAATGATAACTATAGCTTAGTTGTCAGTAGCATGCTTCAAAAGATACTGTTCATGGTCTTGGTGTAAATGGATAGCTGTAGCAGTGTAAATAGGTATTCGCCATTTACGAATGGCACAGAGTGCTAAAGTCACATATCAGTAGCCTGAAGATAGGGCCAAGATCTGCTCTCATTTCCACCACAATAAGGTCAACACAGCTAAGCAGCACACAGAAGGTATTAATTGATCATAATTATGCCTGCAGTCTGTCCTTCTTTAACTAGCTGCATAGAGGAGGTTGAGTGGTAAAAGCAGTCATCGCCTCCTAATAACCTCAGCATTAAACAATAAAAATGTTACATACTATGAAATGGACTGCTGTCAGTGTAAATACCCAGCTTGCTAACTGTTGTTGACTTTCATTTGTTTTCTGCCAAGACAGACAACTCTGTGGGACACACTTCAAATCAAACGATCTTCAGTGGTCCACGTGTCATGAAAGGAGAGAAAGGTCACTTTAGAGCAATTCACTAAAGAGCCACAGATTTTTAAAATGAAAAGTTCTTTTAACATAATTCCCTGATAAATAAGATTCTGCAGACTCCACTTATCTTTTTAAGGAAAACAGTCATTTCTGAAATTCATTTCATCAGATAGCAGGATCCCATAGAGATTTGGAAAGATTAAAAGACCTTAGCTGACTGAATCACTCTTGTTTCGAGAACTCTTCAGTGTGAGGAGGCATGTAATTATTTCCCAGTAGCATTTGTGTAAAAGTTGATTGAGAGGGGATGAGATGTCTCACAGTCTCCAGTAACTGCAGACTTGAGACATATAAACATCCACAAGAATACCATTAAAGAACATAGGCTGGAAAAGGTCAGGCTAGAGGTCCGCTTCACCCTAGGTTTCTCTTCTGAATAATGCCCCGCGAGTGCCATTGGAAGTATGTGGGAGTACGGCAAGCACGAGTGGAGCTTCCTCAGGATCCATGTAAGACTCCTAAGTAACGGACTTGTTCTCAGACTTGCTCAATCTGCACTTTCCAAGAAAAAATATGTTTTTCTGTGAGGTTTAGGAGGGCTTTGGGATGCCTCTGTCCTCACGTCAGCTGCTGGCGAACAGCCTGTGCCAAGGGGCACAGGGCCCCATCCTTGTCACCCTCCTGACGAGCCTGTGCGAGCCTCACCTTTGGCTCGGTTTACGGAGAGATCAGTGCCAGCTTCCCTGTCCCGCCTCAGCCCCTCCTCCGTAGGAACACCTGGCCTATATCATACTGAGCACCTCAAAAGGCAAATCAGAGCCTGTGCAAGAATTGTGGACAGACATGAACATTTGGTGCCTGCAAAAGCTTTATCACTAACCACCACAAACATGCACGACTAGTTTGAAGCACAGGGTGAGGAACATTGCCCAAAGAGTTGCATCAATGGGGGAGAGGAGACGTGGGCCTTGCTGACGTACTGTGACCTCAGCTCTGCTCCCTTCTTAAATGATAATTGCTCCTTACTTGAGGGAAAGGCTTCTTCTGTGATTCACAAGACATTTCAGCTTGACTGCTCTGCCCACGCAGGCAAAGCCTCAGGAAAGCCAAGGCCAAAGCAAACAGTCAAGGGAGGGCTTTCTAAAAATACATCCTCCACATTGAACTGACTCATTTCATGGCTATTTTATTTCCTAGATGTAAGAACTCGGAACAAGGAGTAATATCCTTATGAGGACTAAAAGCTGATGTTAAAAATGACGGGGAAACCATTAATGACACAAGCAACAGTAAATTATACAGGTTCTCTTAACTGTGTCTCATACTGCTTGTATATTAGCTTCTTACAGGTATTATTTACACAGAAAACCTGTGTAAACAGACCAAAACAACTGTTTTCCATCAAAGTTGCATGTCTGGAGTTAGAAGAGGTTCTCCTATGTCTGTAAAGAGGCTATAGTCAAAGAACTTTTCCTGAAATCTGATTATATGATAAAGCTTTTGGAATTCTGCATAATCTGCAGAAAATGTAACCTGATGCTACAGGTGCCAGATGCAGATACAGAGATATGAGCACTGTAGAGCTATCTGCAGATGGCTGACATTAGGTTCCTAGTGGAGGCATTGCAAAGCCAGAAGGCTGAAATTCAGAAGACCCAAGCCAACTGCTGAGGCTCATTGCACAGGCAGAGCAGAGGCAAGGGCCAAAGGGCCGGCCCCATCTCACCCCATGAGTGGTTTTTAAAGCTAAAGGATGACACAAGTTACATGCTTATTCCCTGGCCTCCCTGCCAAGAACATTTTTACTATTGTTATTTATTATGTATATTATTTCCACACAGATAATTCTTTGCTGTAAGAATTATACAAACACAAAACAAAATCACCATGCTTCTCCCAAGGATGTCACAATCTAAGGAAAAGAGAAGGAGAAAACCATCCATCTAGAGGAAGGCAAGAAAACAATGAGGCAGCATTGCCAGTATGCCAGCTAGTGGTCTGAAGAGACCAACAGGTTGGTTAATGTAAAGTTTATCACTGACACTAAAGCATCTTGATCTGGTCAAATCTAAAACATGGGAATTAGACCATTAATACCAGATGACAGATAAGTGAGGGTTAAGCTATGAAGCTCCTTGAAAGTGAAAAAAGAGCAGTTTCTCTTTGGTGCTGTAAAGGAAGCAGGAGAAGGTGGCAAGGGAGGAGGCATCACAGTATAGATAAATGACCTATGCAGCAAAAATATAAATGGATGTTGTAGGACAGGAGAGCACTAGAAAATTGCCACAGTGCAAGAAGGGAGCACTTGGATGAGTGTTTTGTTAGCAGAATGGCTAGAGGAGTCTGTATCTTAACAAGAGTTATGCAGAAGCCAAGAGATAACATCTTAGGAAGAGGATCAGCACTGACTGTGATAGACATTGCTGATGGGTGACCAAGGGTGAGGATGAGGTATTGTATTTGAGACTTCACCTGGCTAAAAACATTGGGAAACAGCATCACTTGAGTGAAGCAGGTGTAAATTCAACTGATGCGAAGCCAGAACAGCACTTATTCCTGAATGTGATTTTAAATAGTGCATTCAGCAAGCTTAGAAGCAAGAAAGGAACATGGCAATGACCACTGAAGTAAGCTTGCATTAGGAAACAAAAGAGCGAGGGAGAACAAAAGGTTAAGGGAAGGAGTCACAGACAGGACAACTCTTAGGAGATACAATAGGATGGAGTCAGAAGAAGAGGAGGAAAGCCCAGTAAAAGTGCCAGTTTAGAAGAAACCGTGAACCTCGATTTCCAGAGCAGACCTCAGACAGACCCTATTCCAAATAAAATACAGCAGACTGAATCCACATGCATGTACTTATGCAAATATTTGCTGCTCCTCTGATCAAAGTTATTAGGTGATCATGTTCAGCCTTGGAAACTGGCCTTGAACAGCATTTATTAAGGTGTTCCACTACTACAGCTATTGCTAAATATCAGTACACCAAACTGCACCGTCAAGCAGCCTTGAACCTTTGTGCAGAGGACTACCAGTAAAAACATACAGAAAATAATGTATCTGGAGCCTGCCAAATAAAACACACGTGCAACTATCACCAGCACTATAGAACCATTATTTCAATTTATATATTGTCAAAAACATGTTTGACAACAAGAAATAACTACAGAAATACAGAATTTTCACCACTTGTTACGCTTACCTGGGGAGTAATTATAATATTTTAGAGGCAAGTGCTTTTCATAAGTTTACAGCCTTTACTTCAAATTCCTATCTTCAGTGTAATACAGATTTCTGTAATGAATATATAGTGAGTGTACAAGAAAGAAAGGAAAAAATTGGGTGCCACATATATAGATGAAAATTTATGTTATAATCTAAAAAATAAAATATGAAATTGTGTCACTGAAAACTATAGGAAAAGATAATTAAAAAGTTTAAAGTCCTATTTTGAGAGTAACAGAGTCAGCTCACAGATTAAGGAACCCATCTGTAGGTGTGCATATGTGAACTAGGCTTCAGACTCTTCATATAGCCAATGGAGGACTGGTCAGCACAAGCAGAGTGCTGAACGCCAGCAGCTGACAAAGTATGCCTGTCTACTGTAGGATATATATCTGAACTGAAATGATGGCACTAACAAGGGATTTGACTCATTTGTCCACATACAAGTATCTAGAGCTATTTGAAATGCCCTGTGGTATCCCATGTAATCTCTAGACTCACTTCATACAAGCACGTGGATCCCATAAAACAAGCGTGAAATCTGTCAACTTCATGGTGTCTTCAGGGACTAAAAGGCTTCTGGGACCTGACTGTGGGATGGCAGCCTGATTAATGCCCAAACCTCCACAGACTAGCATGGGAGCTGGCCGCCTTGCTCATATGTAAATACGAACACATCGATACCTACATTTAAGTGTCCTAATCTTTGAACTGAATTAATAGAATCACAGAATTGTAGGGGTTGGAAG
>NW_010315381.1:0-1636 GCF_000700745.2 Antrostomus carolinensis
GGAGGAAAGAGGACCTGCCCCTTGCTAACCCCTCACAGGGCTCCCCCCAATCCCCATGGGCCAGAGGGCTCCAGCTCCCACCCCAGCTCTCCAGTTGTGCTCCTACAGCGAGGAACTGGCCAGCAGCGCTGCCCAACTGGGATGGGGACTGGCACCACGTCTGGTATCACCAGCACAAACATGGAGAGGTGGGGTCCAAGGGTGGCTCCAACACCAGGAACTCCTGCCCACGTCATTCCCCTTCTGGCTTCCTACAAATGTCCTATGTCAATTTTTTAAATTTTATTTTATTATTAAACAAGTCACTTTTGATTCTGGACACCTCCATCCTGGGAGGACACTGGTCTCCATCTGGGCAGCTGAACTGAGGCACCCAGAAGGACAGATCAGTATCTGCCTCTCAGCACAGTGCTGAAACTGGGCAACGTGGCACCTGTTTCAGGGAGACAACTCCATCTTCCTCCATCCGGAGCTGGAGGAGGCACCTCCCAGCATGTTTTTACAAGATCTCCTGGTTTTTTTGATGACAGGAAAAAGTCCCAAGAAGATTTGGGAGCTCTGAAACACTGAGCTATGCTTTGACCTCTGCCACCAACCCGCCTCAAGGACTTAAAACTCCATTCCCAGGGGAAAATAGTCTCCAGGAACATCCCTGCTCATGCCACCACTTCACAGTGGGATCCCTCTGGTTCCTCACCACTCATCTGCAGTTGGAGGGTTCCTGACTTTCTGTGAAGTCCTGACAGCATTCCCGAGCCTGCCACAGCTCAGAGACACACCTAAGCAAGAGAGAGGCGATTTAAGGAGAAAAACCACACAGCGTGGCTTCCACTGCTGCGACAAGATCTTCTGCTCTGGTTGGGCACTACAGGGTGTGACAGGGCAGGAAAACCATGTGAAGGGACTAGAAGGTTCTCTTGCTGGTGGCAAGGACAAACTCTGGCAGTGAGAATCGACCGCTGCAGCGCCCCGGAGCAAGAGCTCACTGCTTGTCCCTTCAGCCACGAGCAAACCGAGCCTAACTGCTCCCAGGCCCCTGCAGCGACTCCCCTGCAGCAACTCTGCTCTGAGCAGCCCCGACTGCCAGTTTCACAGATGCTCCTCAAATCCACGTGAGACTCGTGTCCACCTCGGTGTTGTCCCCAAAAAGCGAGGGGGAGGTCACAGCAGGGGGTCACACCGACCCTCAGCAGTGAGCACACCAAAGCAACAGCCACGGCTGCAGATGTTTCAACCTCCTGCCTAGAGCAGGATCTTGGATGAGAGGTCACCCAGAAACACGTACCCACTGTGGGATGTCCACTGGTGAGCAGGGAGAAGGAGCTGGAAGGACACAAGCAGACCCTGCACAGCTCAGAGCCCCCATCCCAGCCAGCCCTGCAGGGAGGCACCCACAGCGGGAGGTGCAGTGGGGACCAGACCCACCCGGGGACTGAAATAGCTCCTGGTGTGTCAAAATCCCTGAATCCCTCCCCTTCCACAACACCCGGCTCTGGAGGAAGGATCAGCAGGCACCAGGACAGGCTGGGGGTGACCTGCTGGGGAGGAGCTCTGAGGAAAAGGACCTGGCTGTGCTGGTGGGCAGCAGGTTGGTTATGACCAAGCAGTGGCCAGGAAGGCCAACAGTGTCCTGGGG
>NW_010315382.1:0-1828 GCF_000700745.2 Antrostomus carolinensis
AAATAAAATAAAAGGATTTTCCTCTGATTTACTTGTCAGCAGCAGACCCCTTAAAAAACCTGATAGAACATTCACTGAGGTAGCCAAGGCAGATTGTATTATCTTCTATTTTAGGTAGAAATATCAGTACAAAATGTATCTTAGATTACTCTAACAACAAGCTGCCAGGTGCTGGATTTTTTTCTGTTTAATTTGGACTTGGTGCATTTTCAAAAGGTATGGGGAAATATCAGAAGTTTTATTTTCTGCAACCAGCAAAATCATGCTTGTTAGAACATGGACAAGCATGTGCAAACTATGTTTTAGGCATAAAAGATTTGATTTAAAAATTTAGATTAAAATTTTTGGTGTAAAATTTGGTTTATATTCAAAGGCATCTAATGTCTTGGTCATATGAAAACTCTTGTATTTTTACAGGAATTAGTATAAAATCTGGTATATTAGTATTTAAACTGAGAAATAGATCTTTTAATGTAATGGTCCACATCAGAATTTGTGCAGTCTTGTTTGAATATCACAGAATGTTAGGGATTGGAATGGACCTCGAAAGATCATCTAGTCCAATATGACTGACGTGGGAAATTCAAACTGGATATAGGGAAAAAATAAATTATCATGAGGTTCATCAAATACTGGAACAAGTTGCCCAGAATCACTGTGGAAGGTGCTCCTTAGGGGTGGTCAAGACTTGAGTGGCCATGATCCTGAGCAACCTGGTCTGATTAGACCTGTTTTCAGCAGGGAGTTGAACTAGATGACCTCCAGAGATCCCCTCTGACTTAAATTATTCTATGATTATTTTATGTCTTTCCCCTTCAGTGGAGATAAAGCAGAAGATAATTGTCTTGTCTTGCAGCAGACTGTGTGTGCAGTGTCTTGAGCTCAGTCATGTTACTTGTCTCTAAGTAGTCCACTGCAAATCAGTGTGAAAGCTCTAGAGTAGTTGTCTGAGTAAATGTGTTTATAAGTAAACTCCTACAGATATATGCAACATAGGGGATGGTCTGTGCAAACCTCCTTGTGTTCCTGAGGTATTTAATACCAGAGATCATGAACACTGTCAATTCACATTTCCTTACACTTTGAACAAGAATGGTTTCCACTCTCAATAGGTATTTATTTGGTGCTGCTGGTAGAACCTATAGTTACCTGATGTAAGAGCATAAAAACCATATCAAAATACTCAGAGAAATTATTCTATATGATACCATGTTTGGGTATCTTTATATTTATAATGATCAATCTCTGATAAACAACTCTGTAAAAGTGAGTCTTAAGTACCTTCAAAGCAGGTACTTAAATATATAACAGATAATGGTCTTGCGTGGTCTGGAGGGTGAACATAGCATTGAACTAGGAACTGTGAAAAGATGTAGAAGCAGTGATGGCTTCTACAGAAGCAGTGAGAGAAGCAAGATATAAAAGATATAAATATAGATATTGCAGCTCGATATGAACAGCAGGTCTGATGCACTAGGTTTCTTAAGCATGTGCAGAACACTGACTAATATCCTGTCTCCCCATTCAGATGATATAAGACTTATTCTCACCTACATGATCACTGAACTCAAAGAGTACAGAATACTCCTTGAGAAAAGTTTACTAGTTGTCCGCTTCCACCTGGTTTCATTAACAGGTAAGGTTTCTATAGCCAGAGTGTTTTAACATCACCAATGGCTCTTGGTGACAAAAAGTAATAGCTAATCAGTGTCTGAAAAGTAACTAAGAGGCATTTTTAAAAATGCAATGAAGCTTCTGATGAATATTTCAAGGTCTGTGGTTCCTTTGCATGGTCAAATTGGTAGATAAGGCTAAAGCAACTGATGTC
>NW_010315383.1:0-9923 GCF_000700745.2 Antrostomus carolinensis
GAGCGCTGCCGGCATCAGGAGCCTGAACCAGGCCGGGCCGGGCCCGCTTGTCCGCTGGCTCCGTGTCCGTGGGGCTGCGGCACAGGGCGGTTGTGTTACACCGGGTAAGCTGCTGCCGGGCTGATGGAAGCAGCGTTGCTTTGGTATGGCCGTGTGTCTCTGTCGCTGCAGTGTGCTGCCGTTATCCTACCCGCCGAGCTTGGATCAGCTGCCCTTTGGCTGTGTGTCTCCTGTCGGACCTCTGATTTCCTCAAAAAAAAGAAAAGTGGGAGAGCGGGAGAGCAGGAGAGCAGCTTTAGTTAAGCTCTCTGCAGGTGCGACATTGATGCTTCCCCAAGCTCCGCTCAGCTGTGGGTCCCCAAGAAATAACTCGCTGTGCTGTGACCGTGGCTGCCAAGTTCCATCCACAGCTGGCAACTGGGACTACAAAAAGAATGAAGCACCAGGGCTTTCTGCCCCTTGCTGAGGGGTCTGTCCCTGTCCCTGGAATCTCCCAGTGTAGGAAACTGACAAAGGCACTGGCCTGGGTCAGGCTGGGTACAAAGTCACTCTAACATCAGTTACTCTAACATCTAACATCAATTCAAAGCGACTATTGTCAACTCGCTCAATAGCTTCTGTCAGGTTCAATGAGTAACTTTGATATTTCAAAATTTGGCTTTTAATGTTGGTCAGTCGCATATTCTTATTAAAAGTTGTATGTTTTTCACTCGTACTTTTAAGGTTTAATTTAACCAAAGAAATATCTTGAACAGCAAAAGCTGTTCTACCAGGATGAATAAGCCACAACTTCCTAAAAATAGAGATTTCTATAAAGATAAATCACCAAATATTTCTGGTCTGGTTTTAAAAAGTAACAAAAAGTATCAAGTGCTTGTTTCATTAATACTTTAATTAAGAACTCCTGCAGTGAATACAGACACAATTAGTGGAGTGGAATTAATTTTCTTTGGAGCTTTCCATGCTTCATGCTCCAAATGGGTAACATGAGCCTGTCCTGTCAGTCCTACCTGAAAATCTTCCATCCACCCAGATAGCCCGAGGAGCTTGTTTATACTTTGATAAATTTAAAATCAGGGTCTACTTCAGGAGCACGTTTTTAGTGGGTTTCAAGGAAGATTTTGGGATTTACTTCCACGTCGACAGCAGAGGGAGCCGTGGTCCCACGAAAGAGGATTTGTTGCTCATACGCCATAAACCAGAAAACACAAAAATTGTCGGCTTTTTTGCTGTGCAGTATGTTCTCACAGATGAAGCTTTAATCGATATTGTACATCTCTGTTGCTGTAAATTCATGCTCCATTATGCCACCATATGCTCTGCTTCAGTCAGAGAAAGCTGCAGTAATCCTAATACCTCATCCAGCTTTATAGGTATTTGTGTTGCATGTTTGATTGCGTAGTTTGCTCACACGCTGAAAGGTGATGTCTTAATAAGTTGTTTTAAATGAGTTTATTAGCAGTGAGCTGGCAGTTGATGAGTTTTTATGTTTTGAGAAGGTATCATTGTAGTTATTGTCAATTACAACATGAGATTCAAGAAGCAAAAAAGGAGAGTTTGGTTCATTAAAAAAATCTGGAGGCATGTAACGCAGTGCTTTAGGCTGTATATCATGTTTGGCTAGTCAGCTGCCTAGTGTCTTCATCTGCTTAGAGGTATATGTCATTGCCTCTGCAAACAGGACAGCTCTAAATGTGATAACATGAAAAAATAGATACAGGTTTTTCAATAATGGTTGAGTCGCTTTTTAGTTTTCAGGACTTTTAACTGTGATGCAGAAATATAAAAGTACAGTAGAATGATCTGGAAATGGAATGGTGTTGACATGTGATGAGTTCTCCGATTGTAAAAGACAGGAGTGAAAAAAGGAAAAATAGTATTGATTACATTTTTGTAGATAGACTTTTTTGTTACATTTTATTTCAAAGAATGAACAGCAAGTATTTGGAAGGAATATAATCCATCCAGTGCTGTCAAATGTGAGGAGAACACTCAAATGTTTTCTTATGCTATATATATATTTAAAGTCTGATACTGAAGCTGTGAAGTCGATGATAGTATCTTACAGATTTCAGTAGGAACTGAATCAGGGCTTAAGTCCAACACCTGCAAAGTACTTGAGTTCATATGTGACTCTCAGCCCATGGGAAAATCCAGTGAAGTTAATATATGTGTGTATATAATTCCTGCTTTAGGATTGTGGCCACTCAGGCATTTGCTCTGCTACAGAAATGGCAATAGTTACTTTAACCTGGCTGAAGCCATTAATATGATTTTTATTGCTTTATGTGTTTAAAAAACTAAAGGCATCAAAGCATCTGCAATAAATGTATTTTCATTTGCTTTGTCAAGAATTAGAGCATGAATGCCTTTGTTGTTTTGGCTCAAATTTTGTACCTTGGGTTGTTCGTTCTTTTTCTGGGCAATGCGTTTGTGCCCATATTAAGCAGCTGTGTTTAATGAGCTGGAGCACAGCAAAGCCAATAGAACATAAACTGTGCATTATCTACACATACATGAAGTGAGGGGTGGATATGGATTAAAACAACTTCCTGTTTTTCTTTTGGAATTGTAATGTATCATCATGTTCTCCTGTAACTGTATAATTTAACAGTTTTGTTAAATTTCTACAAGATGAAGTGCTTAGTCACTTATTTGTGGGTTTGATTCATGACAAATGCTGACTGTATTGTCTTACTGTCCCTTCTTAAGGACTTTCTTCCCATATTTCAGATTCAAACTAGGAATTAATTTGAACAGAACAGCTGTATTAACAGTCTAGAACCATTGTATTCAGCCCTGCTGAGCTGGTTAAGCACTTCTGGTACAGTAAGGTCAGGACTGTGCTTCTTCCTTAGCTGTCCTTGCAGCTGAACGGTGCTTGCTCTCTAATACGTGTGCCACAGCGCCCAAGGAAGTGGCTTGGAGTCTGACTATGAATAAGAGAGAGAGCAGTCAATTCAGAAATACCTCTTTAAGTTAAAGTAAAGCGATTGTGGTTGCCAGTAGTATTGTTTTATGTAATAAATGAGATACTGACACTTTTCTAAAGGTATGAGTTCAGGAGTTTTAAAACTCTTGCTAAATTTCGATATGATAGTATACCCTTGTCATCCACCAAAATTAATTTTTTGCTTTAAAAAAAACCCTGAAGCAACACCAAAAAAACCCCCTTCCATGTCCTTTGAATTTGATAAATTTGAAGTGTGGCTCTATTAAAAGATACTGCCATGTAAAAATCAAATGCATTGGCCTAGCAGTTCTCTCATGTGTATTGAGTATCTGCTGTCCTCAGTAACAAAGATAAAATATTGCTATTGTTTTACTTGTTTTCGGAAGTGATACAGGTACAAGAAGTGCACTAGATTTTATTTTTTTTTAATTTTTTTCATCACTAAGAGAAGTATTTATTGCATTCCAACTATTACATTTTGTTCTAGCTTATGGAAGAGAATCTACTTCAAATATTATGGAACAGTATTGGTTCTAATTATTAATTTAATTAAGAGCCTGTGGAATAGAAGATGCATGTTACAAATGTCCAAGTTCAACTCACTGTCCGTTACCTCTTTAGGCTGCTGTTTCATAAATAGAGATGGAAAGAGAGGAAGAAGAGTAAATGAAGGCCAGATTGCACAGAATGCTACAGAGGAAGGTGATCAAAAGATTAGAACTGGGAAAGCAAAGGTGAGACTGGGATAAAAAGCAGTGCTTGCTCCTTTTACTTTTGTCATTTACTGTTGCTTAGGTCAAGGAATGGTCAGAAAATGTGAGCTGACCCCCTGCAGCATTTTAGATATCCCACGCACATGTGAGTCAGCAGCTGTTCTAAGAAAGGGTTGTGGAAGCAGGACAAAATTAAATATTAAGACTGTATTATAAGGAAAGCAGGTGATCTGCTGCCTGAGCAGTCTTCTACCTAGAATTATTTACAACAGAATTAAATAAGAGGTAGACTGACTGCCTTCAGCTTGTCTCACCACACTGTTGTATAACATGA
Source organism: Antrostomus carolinensis (assembly GCF_000700745.2). Classification (NCBI taxonomy): domain Eukaryota; kingdom Metazoa; phylum Chordata; class Aves; order Caprimulgiformes; family Caprimulgidae; genus Antrostomus; species Antrostomus carolinensis. The sequence continues at coordinate 4,001 of NW_010315383.1, forward strand.
AGGAAGATGATGAATCTTTCATGGAGGTATCATTCCTTACTGATTTTTTGGGCTGTAGAAGCAAGAACATTTCCTCTGTATCCCATGTATAGGTTTTCAAAATGCCCTGATTGCAGCCATAAGCTTTGGTTTCTAAATTGCCAGTGATAATATGCTTGAGTATTTTTAACATGTGAGAGGTTGAAATCAGACAAATTAAAATACTAGTTTAGGTTTGTATCAATGAGGAGCTGCTTTAATTTCCAAAGGTGAAGATGAGCTAATTACTTTAAAACTTTAAAGGTAGTTTCTGCCTTTGTAGGTAGTATATTATTCTTTATTACTCACTAAACCCAAATATTGTTTACAGTAATTGTCAATCTGACACACACGCTAATCCTGACGTACAGTATAAGACATCTCAGATGAGCACAGACACCAGTGTTTGGTACTGTCACACTGTCCATAGTTATTTAAACAAACATTATCCTCAAAGGATACTCTATATAAACTTGTTGTAAGTACTTCTTTGTTAACTGTGCTGATGCGTGATATTTAAACATTTGGTTGTTACCACTGAGGAGCGAACTCCTCTCAAATCTAGAAAATCTCTATGAGAGAGTGTTACACCGGATCTAGGTCAGTCCCTCTGTGGCTTTCAGCACTATTGACCTTGGCAGATGTGGGCTCCCTGATTTTGCAGCAGTTATCTGCTCCAGACCCTGGAGGCCTTAACATCCCAAGCCATAGGGCTGCAGTCCATATGATGTGCTTCCCAGAAATGCAGAATCTGGAAGACCAGGTTTCTCAGCAGCCCTGTAGGCAGGATGCTGGGAAGCTCACCAGAAACCTGCCCAGCTTCTGCTGGAACCTCGGCAGAACTGAATCAGACATGTTTCCTTTGCCAAATCTGCAAATTTCCAATCTGACAGTGGAAATTGTGTTCTTCTGATTAGTTCTGCTGAGGTGAATAGAGTTTGGGATTCTGAAACACAGAGAAATGTGATGACCAAAACAAAAGGTACTGAAGTTTTGGAGAATTATGCTTATAAATAGGTAATACAAGCAAGAATAGATTGATTCTTTTTGTTCACTGCATTTATATAAATAATTGAAAAATACTCTAAGCGAGGTTTACTAAGATTTAGTGCCAGGCATATGCATTCATTGATTGTGTTCTATGTATTCAATGCAAAAACCAGCAGTCTGATTCTCACATAGACATTTTATTAAGGCAGTTATAGGGATGAAGCACAGCTTTGAGTAAAATGGATGTTATAAGAGTTGTATGAAGTCATTTACAAAAGTCATTACTTAACAAAAAGTGAAATGACTCTTTCTGTATCAGTCATATAAGTCAAAATTCTGGTTAATGAAAAACTTTATTATGTGAAAACTTAGGATTTTTAAGGGAAGCTTTTCTGTAAAGATTTTCAAGCTCTTTACTGAGAATACTAATAATGTAATTAATTTGGTAAGTAGTAAGGTAACAACAAGGGAAAGCAGAATATACCATTAGAGCGTTGTCAGTGAGAGTTTATTGTTACTGTGTTGTCCAGTTTCGACACACCTCAGATTTCACTTTTTTATATGTCTGAATAGCTCATTTAGTTTGATTATAATTTTGTAGGAGGTGTTTCTGACTGCATAAGAATTATGTCCATTTACACAGATTATTGGAATTAAAACATTTATTGTAACCTTCTTGGACTTGTATATAGTACACTATGCTCAAGAGCAGAAAGGGTCTTCTAGCTGGTTGGAATAAACTGGAAAGTAATTGTTATGAAATACTGAAAGATACTGAAAATGTAGTCAGTTTTTCAGTTTTGGGGGAAGGATTCTGCTCCTAGCATGACAGAAGGTGTTTCTTGCACTCATTTGACTGCTAGCTTCCAAGAAAACATTGTGAAGTATAATGAGAAAGCTGCATAAAGAGCTAGCGAGGATTAGACAACAGCAGCTGCACTTCTGAATAATTTAAGTTTAGTTTGCAAAATTATACAGGAAAGGGTTATCACTTACTTGAATTTGAGAAAATGGAGCTACAAATGTTGTTACAAAAAGTGACAATGTACAAACTAGCTGAAATAGCACAGGGACTACCTTGTCACTTTGGGCTGGATCCTGCAGAGCTGTGTGCCAAGACACTCGCAGAATCCTGAGTGGGGAGTGAATTGTGTAGGAAGCGCTTCCTTTGTCTAGATACGAAGCAGGGCAGAACCCTTCCTGAAAGTTTAAACTAGTCCTTGAGAGTAATGTCTGTCAGGTGCACCAGGTGACATATATATATCAGCTTGCTCCAGAGGGGTATATTAATTCTGTTATTGGCAGATATTTATAGTTATTTGTAGTAAAAGCTCCTGAGTGATTTCCAGCCCCTTTCTCCCCCTTGAAAGCCAACTATTGAGTATGTGGCAGTCAAGAGCGCTCACTGCTTCAGGCGCATTTGCCTTTGATCAAAAGCCAAGTAAACTGTGCCACTTTTCCCTAAGCCATCCTGCCCTTCAGCTACAAGATATGTGTAAAACAGGAAGAATGATTAGCATCATTCTTCTCTCCTGCCTCAGTCTTTACAGTGCAGTTCCATAAGGTTAAGGCAAGATTTTCCTCAGAATGTTCCCTGTTCATATTTTAAAGGAAATCTAATTTGTAAAATCCATATTCTGTATCAAATACTTGGCGTGATGTTTCTTTAAAAATTCATGTTAATATTATAAATCAATATAGAATCGTAGAATCATAGAATGGTTAGGATTGGAAGGGACCTTAAAGATCATCTAGTTACAGCCCCCCTGCCATCAGCAGGGACATCTTCCACTAGACCAGGTTGCTCAAAGCCTCATCCAGCCTGGCCTTAAACACCTTCCAGGGAGGGGGCATCCACAATATGTTACAAAGACTATAATTCAGTAATTTTAAAACATGAATTAATAATTTTTGACAGAGATTATGGTTTTGTCTTGGCCTTGCCATCAGCTGACCACACAGGTGAGCCTCAGTAACCAGCAGGTCAGTTGTGGCTGATGCTGTGTGTGACCACTAACTATCTTTGGTCGTGTGAGATCTCAGGAAACTATGCTGACCTTGCACACCCAGCTTTCAAGCTAGCGATCTGTACAGCCTGTGAGCCCTGTCAGGACGCTCACTCTGAGGTATATAGGTGTACTCTTAGGGATGGAAATCCTGGAATTTACAGAGAAAAAAGAGAGAAACTTCTAATTACTGTATTAAAAGATGCACACAGGTAATTCAAGGCAGGAGCAAGAAGGGAATTGTTGCTTTAGTGGGAGAACTGGTGCTTCTTAACTGTCAAATCCAAAATTAGAGCTAGCAGAAATTGAAAGTGTTGCTATAAAAGGGAGAATGGTCTGGAACATTCAGAGAACCCTGATGTGACCTCAGAGAGTGCTGTGGAACAGTCAGGAACAGGAAGCAAACGACGTGTAAAGTTTATTATGTATGGTCTCTAGATCTGCTGTCTCAACAAAGTGGTGAAGTAGAATTGCTGAGGAGCTTGTATGGTAAAGTCCGTGCCCATATGGTCAGGACTTCTGGAGCTGGGCTGAAGTCAGAAAGATTCTGACTGTACAAGTATCCAGGGCACCAATTTAGATTCCCACTAATTTGCAGAGCTAGTAATAGGATTAAAGTCTTTGTCTGGGATTACTTTAGGGCAGTGAACTGTACAAATCAACAACCTTTTTTTTTTTTTTAAACAAACAACAGTATAAAGTCTCTATTTTCTTAAAAATATCCTTGTGCAATCTCTGAATTTTCTGTCTACATGCTGATTAGAATAATGTAGGTTGAATTCTGCTTTTGAAACCAAGAATGAGACTCATCTTTAAAGTCAGTTAGAACCACATTTGTTTCTAAATTAATTTAAATACCTGATGAATTTTTGGTGCAGAAATGAAAGACCTTTCAAAATGTAGTTCTGATCCTGATATATTTTCACAGGTTTTTACAGAGAGAAATCCTAGTGGACATAGAAAACAGAACTCACTACAATTATCCCACAAAAGGGTTTAATCTAGTTTTGACCAAATACGAGTTGTGGATGCTTCATAGTATCCTACTGCTTAGGGAACTGTTGGAAAAGTTCTTTTAATTTTGAAGCCATACAAATCTTTGTGACCAAGTTATGGGTTTTTCCCATCCCAATCTGTATTGCCCTTTGCTCTGTACACAATTCATAGACCTCACAAATATTCTTTTTTAGGACCAAAAAAAAAAAAGCCACCATCAAAGCACTGAAGATAACACCTCATATCAGAGGGTGCTTTTATACAGAGATTTCAAAGCCATTTTAACTCTGTGAAGAAAACTTTTCCTAAGAATTTGTACATCGATACAAATGCAATATTTTCAAATTTCTTGAAGAATGTATATTAATTATTATTATTGCTAATTATAATGATTTAATTCTGTTAGAGAATTGGATGAAAGATTGACCCATTTATTATTTCATCCAGGCTTGTATTGGAGTTCAGATACAGCAACTTATTACACCCCAGGTTTCAAGAACTGAAAATGCTTGAAATCTCAGGTGCATTTGAGGAATGGGAGAAACAATTCCTGTTTAGTGCTCTAGATTAATTAATTTTGTTTCAGGTAAGTGGTTCTGCCTTTCTGGTGTGCCACCAGCACTTTATCATCAGTGCTTCTTTCCCACTCTTCTGTGCTTCAATGCATGTTATGGGTAGATGTTTTATTTTTGGAAGTTCTTCTGCCTCTTCCTTTCTTTCTGTGGGTGAATAGAAGAGTAATCCTGCCCTGGTCCCTGAATAAATTTGTCAGGCTGAAATTGCTCCTGACTGTTGGTGTGAAAGGGGGGAAGGGAAGGGGAGTACAGCTACTCTGTGGCTGACAACAGCGTGCTGTGTGATCGGAAGGGGACACATAGGAGGCATAAATGGAGAGAATATATTCATGTGTGAAGCTGACGATTTGCATGTCCATGATTACTTTCAGGATGAACTGGAGAAGATCATTCTTGTGGTAACACTAGAGCACCTGGAATTTTCATTCTGCCTCTCCTATAGCCTTCCTACTTGATCCTGGACTCCCAGTTCCCCATAAAGGTAACCAGTTTCTCTAAGAGGATATCAGGAAGGTACAATATTGTGTTTATAAAGTTTTTCACAGTATTGGGTGGGAAGTATAAGGAAAATGTACTGGTTTGTAAGAAAAGTAACCATTATTCACAGTCTGATAAAATTTGAGTAATGTGCTAATACGGATTTTTTTTTTTTGCTTTTCTTTAATCTCAGAATGATTCTTAGGATTAAATAAGTGATTTATGTGCTATATAAATATAGCTATACCTGGTTTATATTGTTTGACTTTATTCTTGAAAGCACAATTCTGTTTTGAAGAGGAACTACTTAATATAGTTTTTCTGCAACACACCTGATTTATGTAGTCAGTTAACTTTAATGGTGAAATTTAATTCTACCGGGTTTTTTTACTGACCATAAGTCAGTAAAACTAATTACTGACTTACGCCAAAAATCCAACACAGTTAAATAGCCATGGGATTCTATTTATTTCTGTTTATTACCAGAAACATTCTCTAGTTAAGAAGCTACATTTCACCTGAACAATTTATTTTACCTTTACAAATCTGGAAGTATTAGGGAGCTGATTAATTGTGACTAAAGATGTAACTTCAGGTCAGTGACATTGCTCAAGTGCAAGCCGAGGGCGAAACGGGGATTGTGTATTATGTAGCCGTCTAGAAATCAACACGAAAATGTTGTCGGCAGAGCCCGGGGTGCGGGAGAGCCGGCGCGACACGTGTGACAGACCGCAGGGGACACCGCGCGCTGACGCCCGGGGTAAGGGGAGGAAGCACTGGGCTCCCGGGGAAGGTGGGGGGCTCGGGGAGGTACACGAGCGGGGAGGTAATTACGTCAGAAGGCTAATTGGGGCTCACGGG
>NW_010315384.1:0-2587 GCF_000700745.2 Antrostomus carolinensis
TGACCTTGAATGTTTCCAGGGATGGAGAATCCTCATGGCTGAGGGATGTTCCCACTTACAGACACATCTGCCATCACTATGTCCATGCAAGAACCTTCCTATCCCTTCATCAGGCCACTCTGGGGCAATATCCCTCTGAGAGCCAAAGGTACCTGGGTTCACCTTGATCTAAGCAGAGCAGAGAAGCCACCACCACACCTTAGAGCTGTGTGGCATTTCTAAGGGAGCTGCATTTTTATGGTGTGCCATCAGCAAACAGGTTAAATACCAACACCTACAAACACACCTAAGTGTGTTACCAGCTGAGCCTGGAAACCTTCCCAGACCAATCTCACTCACAAGCAACTGCACTCAAAGAACATGATTTTAGAGCTCAGGTCACAAGAGCATCCCTCCAAGCTGACCATTGCTGGAAACAAATCCAGCCATGGAGCAGAAGACAACCCTTCAGAGCCCTGCAACAGAGTCTGCACTCAAATCCTGAGGAAGGCAAGGAAGCCTTTCCAAAATGAGAGCAGCTGCTCTTGCAAACAGCAAATAACCTTATTTCCCTGAATCCCAGGCAGCCTGTTCTCCTCAGAAGCCCACCTCAGAGAAGAAGCAGGTCTCCATGGGTGGCAATGATGCATTATTCATCCTGCATGAAGAAATATGAGGAACATGTTATTCTTTGTGCATGAAGCAGTAGGAAGCACACAAAGAAAAGGTGTTCATGGTCAAAGCCCTACGTGGCACCTTGGAGACAGAGTTAAAGGAGCTCAATGTTGGGATCCACCTGCACGAAACACGTGGGAGCTGAAAGTCCTGCAGGGAAGGGTCCCATCCTGCACTGCACACCAGGACAGGTCTACCATGGCTGCTCCTGGAACATCACACACCACCAGCAAGGTAGAGGAGGAGCCATCAGTGGCTTGTTGGAAAGCAGGACCTCCTGGCTGCTGCTGCAAACCAGGCAGAGCTAGATAAGAGAGGTGGGGGTGGGTGTGTTCAACCAAGGCCCAAGGGACAGGACAAGAGGAAATGGGCTGAAGTTGTGGCCAGGGCAGTTGAGATGGGATGTGAGGAAGAATTTCTTTGCTGCAAGGGTTCTGAGGCATTGGAAGGGGTTGCCCAGGGCAGTGGTGGAGTCCCCATCCCTGGAGGGATTGAAGAGTCGTGTAGACACAGTGCTGAGGGACATGGGTTAGTCATAGGGGACTGGTCAGTGTTGGGTTCATGGTTGGACTCCATGACCTTCAAGGGCTTTTCCCATCTGAGCAGACCCTGCTCTTCCATTCAGTGTTGTGCTGCATTTCAGAGGGTGCTTCAAAGTATAAAGGGATGGTTTGAGAGCTGGAAAGACAAACTCCATCCTCAGCTCCACCACAGACTGGCAGACCTTCTGACTCTGCTTTTACCTGAGCTGATGCTGCACAACATCGGGTGCTTGAGTTACACAGGGGCAGAGGGAGGAGAGGAGCCCTCAATATCCCACCGCACAGCACAGGGAGCTGTTGTCTTCCTGTGCTGGTGTCACTGGGCAGCACTGGGCTGGCAGCCAAACCCAGCCGCTCGCTCACTGCCTACCCAGGGGACCGGGGAGAGAATTTGGGGGCGAGGGGGAGGAGACCCCAGGGGACAGGGGAGAGAATTGGGGGGCGAGGGGAAGGAGACTCGTAGGGGGAGAGAAGAACAAGTTAATCATGGAAATGAAAGAAAACTTAAAATAATAATGATATTAAAATAGGAATGATCATAATAATAGTAATGAAATATGCAAATGAGCACTACCCAAATGCCCATGGAGCTGATCCATGGCAATATTCCTCCCCCCTGAGATCTTGCGCTTTGCAGAGCAGCAAAACACAAAGTCCTTTGACTTCCAGCCACAATTGGAAACATCAGGATGTTCTCAGCGTTTCTCTGCTCCCAAATCCCAGCTGAACCCAACCCCCAGCGCTGTTCTGGCTGCTGGACAGAAACCAGCTCTGGCCCAGCTCACACCAGGACACTCTCTCTCTGCAATCACAGCTCAATAAATCAGCCTCGCAGTAAGTGATGCCTTCAGGTTTGCAAGGCAGTAGTTTAATCAGCAGCAGGTTTTCACTGGCTGCAGCCAGCAGAGCACTTCAGGCAGCTTCCTGCTGTGCCGTGTAATATCTGTGCTGTCATCTGCGATGGCAGCGCTGGAGGTGACACGGGAGGCAGATGGGGTAAGGCAGCGCCGCTTTCACTGTTTCAGGGCTTTTTCTGTGTCGGGAGTCACTTGTTGATTCATAGCAGGGAAGGTTCCTCTAGTGCAACTGCAGAACATGAAGAACATAAAGCCACAGCTCCCTGACAAGCTATGAGCTGGCAAATAAGTAATGACTTCTATTAGAGAGCACCAGGCTTCTCCGCTCTCTGCAGGATCTGTGTGGACTTGTAATTTAACAAACGAGCACACGTGAGAGCAGCAGGCTGCAGCCAGCCCCGGGCCAGAGCCACTAACAGCAATTAGATGCCTTCATCCTGCTCATCTCGGGGGACTTTAGGTAGTGACCAGATGCCTGGGGAAGAAATGGGCATGGCGATTGGAAGGTCTACCCTGGTGTGAGCTGGGCCAGAG
>NW_010315385.1:0-756 GCF_000700745.2 Antrostomus carolinensis
CCTCCCTCAGTGGACCAGCGCTCAGATCTCGGATCACTACTGCACCTGCATCCGGCTCTCCACCGAGAACGTGAGTCGGACACCTCGGGGAGGGCTCCTCATCCCGGCCCCACTCACGCCACCTCCGCCCGGCCGTGTTTGCAAGGCCAGGAGGGATTTTAAGCTCCTCGAGCCGTGGATACACGGTTATTCTTCTTCCAAGCCCCCTGAGACATGTCCCTGACCCAAGCCACGGCCAGATCTGGGCCTCTGTTGCTGCCTTCCCAGCAGCGACAAAGCAGGACGTGGCACAAACCCTGTCCCCTCGGTCCTGCTGTGAATATCCCCGTGGCATGAGGGTTGAGACAGTTTTGACAGGTGTCACTTTCCAGGGGATCAGTTCTGAGCTGTGCTTTGTTTTAGAAAATCACCACGAAGAATGCCTTTGGCTTACACCTGATAGACTATATGAAGGAGATCCTGAAACAGAAAGACACTGAACTAACCAACTTCAAGGTGAGAGGAATCTGAGCGAGAGCTCTGCTTAATGTCTTTATCCATGATCTGGACGAGGGGATCGAGGGCACACTCAGTCAGTCAGTTTGCAGAGGACACCAAGCTGGGTGGGAGTGTTGATCTGCTGGAGGGTCGGGAGGCTCTGCAGGGGGATCTGGACAGGCTGGACCGATAGGCTGAGGCCCGTGAGATGAGGTTCAAAAAGGCCAAATGCTGGGTCCAGCATTTGTGTCACAACAACCCCACACAACACTCCAGGCT
>NW_010315386.1:0-13648 GCF_000700745.2 Antrostomus carolinensis
AGTTGAACTGGGTGTCTGAGGTTCTCTCTCCACCCCATCCTTCTCCTTCCTCCTGGCAGCGAAGCTCTCTCTTTGCTTGAGCCAATGGTCGTCTTTTGTGCAGGTCAATGGCCTCTCCTCCAGGTTCTCTCCACCTTCTTCTTTTCAGGACAGTCCTTCCCCTCACAAATATGGATTCTCAGAGGCGTTTCTCTAGTGCTCATTGGCCCAACCTGGGCTGGAGGGGTCTCCGCCTTGGAGCCAGGGCAGCTTTGAAGCTTATCACAAGGAGGCACCTTCCCTCACTACCAAAAAGCGCCTCCGCCCCTGCAAAACCAACCAGGGCAGCTTTGAAGCTTATCACAAGGTGGCCCCTTCCCTCACTACCAAAAAGCCCCTCCGCCCCTGCAAACCCAACACAATGAGTTTTTTGTTTGCTTGCAAAAATGGGGAGTGTCCTGTGGCCATGGGTGGTTTTGTAGGCAACAGAGGACCTGAACACTCCTTCTTAGGCTTTTCTCCTGAAATGGGAAGCTTCACAATTTTAGTAATGTTTTTACTCCTGTTTGTATAATACCCCTGAACCCCAGCAGCAATTTAGACAAGTTCCTCTCCCTCTTCTCTGTTTATAGAGCGAGCAAGCTTAACTGAGACAAAAAATGGTCCTCATGGAAAACAGCTTTTGGGGTTTCTAATGATTTTTATTGAGATTTTATTCTTTTTTTTTTTTTTTTTTTTTTTAAGGAATCAATCGCAAAAAATGTTCACTTGCTTTTAAGTTTAAGGACCTGAATTATGAAGTCATACATTTAGTGTAGGTTTAAACCTTGTTTAAGGAAATATTCAGGAATATTTTTTGTCTTTCATGTAGACTTCATTTGGACTTAAGTTCTTGCTTAAAGTTTAAAACTGAATGTGTGCTTGAGGATTCTTCATTAACTGAGTCTATGGTATATATTTAAGGGACATTTTTTGGTACCCAGGACCTGGAGTGGAATCGAAAACAAAAACGGTCTAGAAACCCTCTCTAGGAAAGGAGAAGCTACCTAAAGATAGTCAGTAGGAAATACTGAACAGAAAGCCATGTCCAAAATTACACCTTTGCTGCAGCTTAGGCGCGTGACCAGGTATGCAGAAGGTATTTCCCTCCAGTGAGGTTCCCTGGAATGGAAGCCACACATGAAAGTTAGTTTCTGTAGTTTGTTCTGTGAAAGCACCGATGTGGGCTGAACTCGTGCAGTGTGTCACTCGCTTTGTGTGTTTTAAAGGTATTTCATTATTAATGCCAGGAAGTGGAAGATACAAGTGCAGGGCTCCTGACACTGAGAGAGAATTTCGAGCCTTATTTTAGGAATGTGCTTAGGCTACAGGTTATGAGGTCATGATAATTTTAGATTCTTTCACCTTGTATCTGAGTGAGCAGGGTACTGGCAGGGTCTGTGCCCTGTTGGGGACCTTAAGTACTCTCCTGAATCAGGTCCTAACACTCTAAACACATGGGAAGAAAAAATACAACAGAATAACTATGTGAAAAACTCATAGGAGAAGAGAATGAGACAGAAGCAGAAAAAGGATGTGGCAGAAACAAAGGCAAGAATGGAAAGAAGAAGGTGCAGGCACTGATTGTTACAGGAGAAAAGACTTAAAACTCAAACTGTTGAGGTGAATGGAAGGATTCCCACTGGCATCACTGGAATTTTGATCCAACTTAGATAAAGGAAAATGCAAATGGGAAGGAATGTTGCTCACTTCTTTTAGAAAGAAGTCAAACAAACCAAAAAAAAAAAAGAATCATGAATACTTACAAATCACTTAAAATCATGGCAGCTTCAAGTTTGTTTTGTTTAATCTACAGTAGTATTCTGTGACAGGAAAAGGGTTTTTTTTTTCCTTCTTGCAATCTTGATAAAATGAAAAAAGCCAACTTCAGATAATACACAAATTAGCAAACATATGCATAGGGATGCTTTATTTAATTCTAAGACAAATACCTACAAGGTGAGTTGAATTTTATTCTGGAGCTGCTCATCAGCTAAGACCTCTGATGGGAGGCTAGGGGACTGGCTTAAACTTGAGAACCTTTTAGAAGCTTAAGACATAATTATAAGTGAATAATAATTAAGTGATACCACTTCAGATGTGCCATCCGCAGCTGTCACAAAGTGAATGTGATTAGTTGTGGGAAGTATCGATCTCACAGTAAGCATAATGCTCTTAGCTGACCGAGGTGTAGGTTTTTAATCCTCAATGGGTTTAAGAAGATCTTAAGGAGATCAAGTAGCTTAAACATGTGAGAGATGGACAATATAAAATAATAAGTTTAATTTGCTTTGAATTTGTCATGTTTCAAAAGCGATGTTAGATCACAGATCTGTTTTCTGTTTCTCCCCTATATTACTGAAATAATAATGCCATAACTTACAGAACCAATTGAACCAGGAAAGACGGCTTGCCAGAAAAGCTTCCTTGAATGAAGAAGAAAGAAGTCCTGTTATCATGCAGGAAAAAACCAAAAAGCTTGAGCTGGAAGGTAGCTCTGGCATCCCGTACGCCAGAGACACGACTGCTGACTCTGCTGTAAATGGAAGCCAGACGGAGGGCAGTGAGAAGGAAGCCAGCCGCTCTGAAAGCAGCTTTGATGCAGACAGTGAAGCCTCAGAAAGTGAAAGTGCTTCGAAGCAAACAGCTTTTGGCCCATCCAGCAACGTGTCTGGTTTGCAGGGCAACCACAAAAATGTTAAAATGCCACACAACAAACCAGGTGACAGTCCCGATGAGATGATTTCCAGCGCCATATCCAAACTCAGCTTCTGTGATACTCTAAAGGAAGATAAAAAATCGAGCCGTGGGGATCCAGCGTTGGGCTTATCGAATAATTCCATGTTCTCAGTAGACAAATCCCCGCTATCCCAAAACCCTCAAAATGCTTTTCAGACGCTTTCCCAGAGCTACATAACGAGCTCAAAGGAATGTTCTGTTCAGTCCTGCCTTTACCAGTTCACCTCTGTAGAGCTCCTCATGGGGAACAACAAGCTTTTATGTGAGAGCTGCACAGAAAGGAAACAGAAGTATCAGAAGAAAACCAACTCCACAGGTAAAGTGCTTGTACCTGTCTGCACACTACAAACTTGCCTCTCAAAAGCTGTGCGCTCACTGCTGTTGCATTACTCCAGCATGGGCCCCCCACCTTGTGGCTAAACAACCAGCCTGGTCTAGTGGAAGGTGTCCCTGCTGATGGCAGGGGGTTGGAACTAGATGATCTTTAAGGTCCTGTCCAACCTTAACCATTCTATGATTCTAAAAAGAAAATGTCTCCCCAAGCAGAACTTGCTTGTAACAACTTACAACTTCATCCTGTGAAGGCAACAACACATAAATTAGAACATAATCGTAGATGTAACTTAGAATTTATTTGGCATCTCTGTTTTATCCAAGATAAGTAATTTAAAGGTGACCAGAAACTGAATAGGCTCATTGTTCGGTATTAAACTCCGCTGCTGCTTGTTCTTTACAGTCCTAGAAGCTTTGAAATAAATGCTGTAATATTCAGCTCTAGCAATGTAAGTACCCAGGGAAGTAATGCAATTAAGTATGTAAGAGGGGAAAAAAAAGACACTTGCAATGAAGAGGGGAAAAAAATCTTACAAAGCTTTGTAAAAATGGAGATGAGAGAGAACTACCTTCTTGTGACAATGTTTTCCTCAACATTTGTATAGCTCAAGCAGACCCCTGGGCTTCACTGAGTAAAAAAAAACCAAAACAATTTAAATATAATGAAAAATGTAAAAAGGACTAGAGGATATTTTTTTTAATGTATAGTAATTCAGAAGGATATTTTGATTATTTGTAAGTAAAATACAGAGGGAGGTCTTAGAGTAACAAAAATTGCCCATTTGCTGTGAATTTATAGATGTCTGGAGAGATACAAGTCAAGCATGAGTAAATTCAGAAAAATTCATCTAAAAATAGTATTTCATAATAATTCATTTATCATTATTCTTAGAATAAGTGCTATATAAATAATATTTTGGTTCCATGGGCACAGTGAAAAATGGAAAAAGAAAATCATTATAATTTTTTTTCCCTTCTAAAACAAAAGATTGAAGAAGTCCCCTACTTTTACATGAAATGCTCCATTCTACCTCAAATGAAATATTTTCTTTCGGACATGTGTAAAACCAGTAAATTAATTAATTTTTTTCAGCGAAAAAAAGATGCTGGTGGCTTGTTGCCTTTTACTGTACAGCTGGCCACTGAGCTACTTTTGGTAAGAGCCTGGGGTTCAGTTCCCTCTGCACCACAGGGTGACTGGAGTCCACGTTGCCTAGTCCTGCGTGCTCAAGCCAGCAGGTTCTGAGGCATCCTGGAGTAGACACCCCTCCTCACACCTTTCTCTTAAATAAGCACAAACTATGTAGTCATACAGAAAGAGCAGAATAATGGAAAATGAATCTCTATCTTAGTGGTTAGGACATTAGAATAGATAGAGACCCGTGCCTTCCATTTCTTGTTCCAGTGATCATCCATTTATTGCGGGGGAAATGGTTTTAACAGGAAAGTTGAGTGCTATGCTAAGAGACGGTGTAGGTATCTCAGTGTGCAAGCTGACCTAGATAGTGTACCTGCTTCCAGCTTCTGATCTGATTTGCACAGGATGGGCTAAAACAATGCTCAGATTTGGCAGATTATGTTTACTAAAAACTACAAAAATGAGAAAATATTTTTCTGCTACTCCATAAAATTTCCCTTGCCTTTTATGTAACATGTACAAAATCTTTGCAACATAGATCTGTTCTGTCAGTTTAAAAACTGCTTAAAATTCTGTGTGACTGCCTTCACTTTACAAATTATTTTGATATTCATAAATACAGAAAAGAAAATGGAAGGTGTCTACACCAATGCTCGAAAACAGCTGCTGATTTCTTCAGTTCCTGCTATTCTTATTCTCCATCTGAAAAGATTCCACCAGGTAAAAGGCCAAAACCCTCTTGTATATTCCTCCGCCTCACTGGTAGATGAGCAATTATTTAAGTGTCATTGTGCACACTGATACTTGCTTTTTATCTGGAGAGCTGGTAGAACCACTATTTGAAACATGCTTATGTTTTTTTGATTGTCTAATACCTTCAGAGTGCATTTAGGCAGTATCCAGGGAAACCTCTTACATGTCCATCATGCTTATGTGTAGCAGGCGCTGTATTGAAAACATAACAAAGAACGTTTATGTCAGTTACAACCTTATTATTGGGTTTGGTTTATTTTAATGGTATAGTAAAATACATCTTAGCTTTAAACAGCTTCTCGTAAAAATATTTATCTTACAGTCTTTTTTTTTTTCCCTTTTCTTTTGAAGGCTGGTTTGAGTCTACGGAAAGTAAACAGGCATGTGGATTTCCCACTGATTTTAGACTTGGCACCGTTTTGTTCCGCATCCTGTAAGGTATGCATTTCAAATCTGTGATCTTATTGCACTTCAACAGTTGTTGTCCTGAGCACAGATTAAACCGGATTGATGATGATGATGATGATGACTACTCTTCCTTCATTTCCTAGAGAAAATATAGAGTGAATGTTTTCAAATAGTATCCCGAGATCAGAATTGTAACTAATTGAAATTCCATTCCTATCAAGAATATCGCAGATGTTAACTAGTACTAGTTAAGCTGTGGTGCCCTGATGGTGGCAGCGGATCTGACAGCATTAAGGACAAGTAGTGCTGCTTCCATGGTAACTAAAGTCAATTAATACACTCTCGAGTATTTTTAACAGATGTATTTCACCACGGGAAATGCTGTGGAGGTCTGCTTCTTTTAAAGTAATACTGTTGAAAGCTGGTAGAGAGAGACCTGTAAAATTCATAGTGAAATAACTTTTCTTTGTTTTCTGTGTTTCTGGGAACGCAGAATGTCACGGATGGCACAAGAGTGCTGTACAGTCTTTATGGAATAGTGGAGCACAGTGGCTCAATGAGAGGTGGTCATTATGCGGCGTATGTGAAAGTCCGAACACCTTCCAAGAAATTACTGGAGCACATTTCCACCACCAAAAATGTGCTAGGTATGTACAAACACAGCCTCCCTTCTCTCTGAGCAAAACCAAAAGCAACCACTGGCTACTGCTTCTTATCGTTAAGGGGATTTATAGCAAATAATTGTTTTAGCTCAGAATATCCTGTTATTTTTAGGGCCGTGTAAAGAGATTCTTTTTTTTCCTGTTGCACCCAGCATATGACCTACATCTGTATTAACTCCATGTAGAGCTGAGTGAATAAAGGAATTCCGGTACAGTTATTACACAGAGAATTGATGGAAAACTCTCTTCTCTTTCCTAGTCAAAATAGCATGCCTGGATGAATAGTTGTACCCTGTAAAATGTAATGTAATTCTTTGGCATATTTGGTATTTGAAAATGTTCTAGTACGAGAACCGAAGCCATGACAATTTAAATGAAATTTTCCCTATATTTGAGCATTTTGCCTTTCTTAGGATTGAAATTTTTTTAATGCTTAAAAGTCTGGAATACTCTGGTTTAATGTGAACAGCAAGAAACTTTTTCATAGAGGATTTGAGGTTTGCTGTAGGGTTTCTATTGGTATTTTGAGAACAGCATACTAGTTCTTATTAATATGTTTTGTATATGCAAAATGAAGTAAAATTCTAGCATAGAATCTGTTAGTGAGTGATTTGTGGAGGCAAGAATGTTGAGCAGTCAGAGCAGGGTAAGTGTATTTACTGTTTCCCTTCTTGGGGGGTAGTGAGAACCAAGCACTATCCTGCCTTATCCTGCGTAGTATCACTTTGCATTTGAAGCTCATTTCCCAGAAGGACAATTTTTAATTTTATTTTTTAAACAAAAGTCTCCTTCAGTTTTATGCTTCCCTTGCAATGATTATTAGAACAGATTAGATCTTTTTGTGTTCTTAATTTCACACTGCTCGACTTCTGAAGCATTATTTTTTCCTAGGTGAGAACCAGTTGTGAGCTAGTGTAACTCCTGTTAGGAATCAGTAAGCTGTACCTGAAATGAATTGGGCTTTTTGAAAAAAAAAATATGAAAAAAGCGATGGCAGTATTCCTTGTCTTCCACCAGTTTCTCCTACAGTACTCTTTGACATATAAATGTCAAACTACAAACACTGGACTGCATCTGAGTTATTCTTGTGGGTTAGAAGCTTCTCTTGCTTTTTGAAATATCCACTGTATTTGTTTGATGATGATGTGAAAGACAAGAAACCCCTTTGTTTGCTTTTGCATTTCAGGTTTAAAAGAAGCCATGGGAGCATCAGGAGGACAGTGGGTGTATGTTAGTGATGCCCATGTTCAGATGGTTCCAGAATCAAGAGTACTAAATGCACAAGCATATCTACTTTTTTATGAAAGATTATTACTATAATTCTCCACAGTTTAATTTAAAAGATGGTAGTGGTTATTTAGTTTATCTTATTTAAAGCTGCAGTGGTAAGAGTACCTGTATATATTGTGCCTTTATCTTGTAGAGAATTTATCATATGTTGACTCTGAAGTTCAGTCAAGCTATTATAAATATCTGAATGGTTCTCTTAAAGTATGCACTTTGCCAAACATTTAAAATCCCTGGATTCATTAAAATACAGTAACGTTAGAATGTAAGATGATGTCCTATCCTACTGAGGTCTATGGAAAGTTTGTTCTTGATTTTCATAAAGATAAGCTCTCGCCCATAGTTCTAGAGCAGTTGAGAATATAAATGCTGATAGCGTTAAGTGCCTGGATTTGCTAGTGTACAGTAACAACATGAAGTATTTCAACTTTTTGTGATCTAGTCCAGATCCTTCCTGTCACTAGGTTGGATGCCAGCTGTTAAGTTTTCTGCAAACAAGAACCTGTCAAATCGTGTTGCTTCCACATGTAGTAACTGGAAAGCGCCGTGTTTCCAGAATGGAGTACCAGCAGCTGCCTCTGGGTCGTGCTACGGTGGGAGGAGATGTGGCTTCCACAAAGGGACAGTGAATCCTCCGGTACCCAGTACCCTGTCAGCTGTCTGCAACTGGCACCCGTATAGCAACGTACTCCTGTTTTAATATAAATACATACTTGGTGTGCACATATGTATATATGCACACCATCAATATATATTGTCATTTTATCTGCTAGGAAAGAGAATTGCAAATACTTCTGTATTTAGTAAATCTTCAACTTCACAGTTATGACAATGTACAGCACATAAGCCTGTGTATGAATACGTATGGGGTTTAAGTGTAACTGAGTAATTCTATTACTTTTGGTTCTAAACATGAATTTGTGTATCTGTTCCTGAATACTTTTCTCACAGGAGTAATAAACTATAAATTATTTTTGCACTGTGTGTGTGAGTTGGACAGTAAATGATGAATTTTGCCCTCTGCTACACATCTGGACGTCCCTTTGTCATCAGTAGAGGACAGCGGGTGTCCCAGTGGCAGAACTTGCTTCTGGATCCTGTTTGACTGCTCTGTTTTGAGTTGTTACTTCTTTTGGTAACTTTTCATTTCCAACCCAGAGAGGACGTTTTCAGGTCAAGATCTGATGACTGCTTTGAAACTATGTAGTAATTAATTTATTTAATAAGCAGTTACTTAAATACAAATTACATGTGTGTTTATTTCTGCTTACTGTTTTCATTTATGGAAATGGTTTTTGGTGAAAAAACATGCTGTCCCTTTTACTGTCTCTACCTCGTGGTGTCAATAGCCACTTGCACATCTTTCCTGTTCTCTAGTTCTGCTTCAGAGCTTCATCCCACCTGCATTCACTCTTTTGCATAAGAAAATAGTAAAATGGGCCACAGTTGCATTTGCTCAATCAGCTGAGGTGTGTTTTCTAGCCACGTTACATGTACATACGTGTGCAAGGGCTAAGGATTGTTGGGCCGCACAACTGACCGTCGTAACAGAGGGAGCCCCTGGTCACACGGGATTTTATTTTCTGAAGGAAAACTCCTCTGCTTGGGTCAAAACTGGGCTGTGCATTTTGGCCACTGCAATCATTTTTTCCCTCCACAGATTAACATTGCCTCAATCTACTCCAAAGTAGTGAAACTCAGAGGAAATCAAGCAGTCAACTTTAACCATCCAACTAAACACATCTTAAGTCTACACTAAGACTTAAGTCTACACTAAGAAAGAAAACAACAAAACAAAAATGTTTAGACTAGAGTTGGTTGAAATATGTTAATTCTCTTTTTATCTCCTCATTTTCCCATACCTTTCATCCACCTACACACACCTTCCCTCTCTTTGTATATACCTGATCAAAACTCGGACTTAGTTCTGGGCAAGAATCACAGCAAATGCCAACCAGGTTTCACCTCTGTGACACGGTCTTGCCAGGCAGCCACAGACGGAGTGTCTCTGATCCACCTCAAAGCAGACAGACTGACTAGGTGAGGCCTGAAGTTCCTAGTTTTGCTGACTGGTGTAAAGCAACTGAACTTAAGCATCTATATTAATCTCCTACTTTTTAGCCTAGAACTACCTCCCTAGAGCACAAAACTAGGAGAGAAACAGAACAAGGTTCTTAACCTGTATTTTCTTAACTTTAATGTTATTTTCAGGAAACTCTTGAGGTGGTCATCACTTCTCTTTAACTGGAGTCTGCACACTGTTTGGACTGCTGAAATCTTTCCAAATGGACAGTAATACTGACAGGATGCCATGAAAGATGCTGGCAGGATTATTTCCTCATTAACAGCTAGGGAACATTTCCTTGCTATTAAGGTATTTTATAGACCATGGAGAGAAAAATGGCACCAAAAAAAGCGCTAACAAACACATTTATCTGAGATAGCCACCACTGTTGCTCCTGGAAAAGCAGCATTAGCAGCAACTCCAGTAACTTCAGAGTCAAGAACGTGTATGAAAATATTAGAGAAGGAAACATCCTCTAAAAATGAGGGCAACAGGTGAAGTTACAGCTTTAGAATGAAGAATGGATGACTAATGTGAGATGTCACACACAATTTTAGATGCAAGTCACACTTACTGTGTCCTTCAAGACACGGGGGTTTTTTGTGTGGCAAAATTTAGCTCCAAATCAAACGCTTGTACATAAATATGCATAACTGAAGACCTGTTCTAGTTCCTTATCAGGAACTGCAAGAGAAGGTCAGGGTGTTACAAGAAAACAGGGGTGTACATCCTGCGTTTGCTAAAATGTTAAACATGATTCTGGAGGCTATTTGCAGAGTCTAGGAACTGATGCATGCACACCAGTGAAAGCTATGGCTTTTCAGAATTTAATTGAGGAGCTTCAAAGTTTAAGACTGTCCTTAAAATATCTTCTGTTACCAGACCAAAAAAATCTTTCCAGGCCTACAGCATGTACTCCTTATAGAGGTACACCACACCTTGTTGGGTTTTGGTTTGATTTGGGGTTCTTTGTTGTTGTTTTTGGTTGGGTTTTTTTTTGGGGGGGGGGGGGGGGTGGGTTTGAGGGTTTTTTTTGGAGTCTCCTTCTCTGGAGACATTCAAAACCCGCCTGGACGCCTTCCTGTGTGATCTCATTTAGGTTCTTGTCCAGCAGGGGGATTGGACTAGATGATCTTCTGAGGTCCCTTCCAATCCCCAACATTCTGTGAAAGTGCAGTAGCCTGCTTCTATTTGGAACAGCTTAGAAACATCTTTGTCTTTGTCCCACCCTTCTCTTCTCAATAGGACACCCCTGTTTTCTTCATCAGCCTCATCCCTGCTCTATGTTTTGGCATCTCCATAAACCTCCATCAATGCCTTTTCTTTCACTGATCCTTAACCATAACGTTTCCCAGTCCCATCACTTGCACTCCATCAACTAGCAAAACTTACTGGAGTGAGAGCCACTGTAACTATAGTCTTGCCTCTCCCTACCACTGCACTGGCTCTACCTACAAATGGCAAGACACCTGAGAAAAGCTGTGACTCCTGAGCTGCTCTCCGCTGACCAGCCACAAGACACGGTGCCTTTAGACCAGTGAGACAGAAAGCAAAGGAAATAGTTCCTCACTCTTCAGTACGTAAACGTCATTTACAAGAAGTACATGGGCAGCTGGAACCCCCTGCGAATCCCCAGGGTGGAGGCATCAACAGGCAGGTCTATCAGCCAAGGAGTCAGTCCAGATTACAGAGTCTTTCTCTTCAGAAATAACTTTGTTCTCTTTGCATTTATATACCATTTATACCACATATGGCAAAAGGTGATGAGGAGAAGATTTATTACACTAACCTATCTACACCAATACATGTACAGATTTAATGTTTGTGTAAGCCTGTTCTCCTAAGAGAGGGCTGCTAAATACTTAGTGGTGAAGGAAAAACAAACAAACAAATCCTAAACTCCTCTGCCCAAAATGCAAGCACTGTAATCCTCTTTGTTTAGGAAATTAAATCCGTGCAGTCTGCCAAGCCTTCCTCCCCTACTCCCACCTGCACCCTCTGTGCCTATCAATGAAGCGCTCTTGCTTACCGATTTCAAGTGGCAGCAAGTGAGAGTGCTTTAAAAATTCATTAAAAGGCTGAAATGTCTTAACTTCACCATTTGCTTCTCTTTGGTCTTCTTTTTTTATACTGACACAAACTGAATCATAAAGGGACATGAAACTAATGCATCTATGTTCTCAAATTAAGCCCTTATTTAAAGTCTTATTTTGAATGTATAGTAACAAAGATTTGGAAAGGAATAATTTCTTGAGGAGAAACTTTAAGATGTATTAAAATGAGTTCAAAGAAAGCAATTGAATAGAACTCTTATGTTAGCAAAAATTAGCAATTCCAATTTTAATTAAAAAGTGGTAGGACAGCTCACAAACAGCTTTACAGCAGCCCTGATTAAACAAAAATTTGACATTCCTCAGTTTTCATCAGCCAGAAACTTTTTTTGCTGTGCTGTGTACACATTTATGCATTTGCACAAAGATTTATATATCTATGTGAAAGAGATGCCACTAAGTTTCAGGAGAACCATTTCAGTATAACTATTTTAGAATGGATTATTTTTGCTTCTGTATCTATTTAGTGTGTCTTAGGATGTCATTTTGCCAGCTGTTTCAGCTGTTTGTACCTCTCCCATTGGTGCATAAATAAACTGCAGAAACAGTGGAAAAGTGATTACTCAAAATGATTCAAAATCAAACTGAGATTATAAAATATATTTTCAGAGAGAAGCCTGTTAGTGCAAGTCAAAACACTTCCTTTGCACAACATTATAAGAAAAGTCTAAGTGAATTTATTTGTTATAATAAAACAATTGCAAAGCACTCTAAGTACTTTAAAGCTACTTGGTATAAATTCAATTTATATAAAGTTATAAATACTTCTGTCTTCATTGGTATTAGCAGAGAAACTATTTTTAAGTCAAGAATGTTTCTTACATCTATTGCAGCTTCCAGTATTTTTCCAGTACAAAACATAAAGCTGCAGTACTGCTTTTAAAAGCCAACAGAAAAGCATTTATTTTGAGTAGGTTTATGACTTCTTAGCACTTAACTAATTGTTTTGCTGGGTTATGTTTTTGGTTTTGAGCTGTGTAACCTGGGGATCATTACAATGAACTCTGTAATGAAACCTCCATGTCAACAGCAGCAATTCTCTATTTAGTCATTTTACAAAGTTAAGTTCTGATTCTACTGTCATTTGTGCAGGGGGATAGTCTCTGATGTGTTCATGTGTTCTTGCACTTGTACAAAAGACAATCCAAGTAATCAAAAAACCTGTTGCTAACTCCAAAATACTTGTCAGCAATAAATCAAGCATGTTCAAAGTTTCATCTTGTTTTCATCTGCTTACATTTTTCCCTCTCTTTGAACTAATAGTCTAATTCTTTACTCTGCAGGTATTTAAATATCAAATAATATTTTCAGAATTTTACTAGAGTACTGATATATACTTTATTTGTAGACTTCTAATTCTGAAATTTACTAAGTAAACAGGGCCTTAAACACAGACTGTATTTAAAAAACAAACAAAAGTCTGATCAGTTTTCCAATCTATCCTAAGTGCTTTCACAAGTTGCTCAGAATAAAGCTGCCATTTGTCTTCTATTCATTGTGTCTTCACATCTATGGTACCTATTATTTGACAAATTTATAAATGAAACATCCAACAATTTAGAAAGGTATATTGTTTAAATATAAGCTGTATGTTGTACTACAATTGAGTTCACAAAGCTTCCATTTTTTCCTTTCCTGTTTCAACTTCACTGCAGTTGGAAGAGCTACCCAGACAGGAGTCCATATCCTTGAGCACCTCAGCTACACCACTTGTTTCCCCCACCCTACCATCTGTGGCACAGGTCATAGGTTAAGATACAGTTTGTTCCCTTCACCAGAACCGAGTTCTGTAGTCCTGTGATAAGACCAGGAGCACAAGCAGGTCCCCCTCGCATCCCCAGTTTCAGCAGTAGCTTAAAGTTTGCCCCTCCATAAGGACCACTGCAGGGTTTCAGCTGTGTATCAGTTGATGCTGGAGAGTCTTAAAACTTCCAAAACCTTTCTGTCCACAGAAAGCATTCTCGGTCCAGCCACTGCGGCACAAAAACAGTAGAAGTCTAGAACACCTCAGTTAACAGCAGTATGTAGCATAAGTGGCACGAACAAATCTTACAGTGGAACCATTACATGAAGTAAAGCACAAGTTTCTTGAAGCTTTCAATTTTCTACATCGGGGTCCTCAAACTACGGCCCG
>NW_010315387.1:0-7280 GCF_000700745.2 Antrostomus carolinensis
AGAGGAGAGGAGAGGAGAGGAGAGATCTCCTTTATTCCTATAGATTTAACTGATTGGGTGTTGGGCCATTTTCTACCACTGGTAGAGAGAAAATGAATCATAGGGCACAGTAATACCTGGGGAGTTAGAATAATCCCTCAGTTCTGAGCTCTGGATTTCCACAGATAGTCGGCAATACCAAAATTCCATCAAGCCTCAGCTGTCAGACATTCAGGGAATGATGTAAAGAGCTTCTGCATGGGTGTTAAAATAATATGTGAACAAATATTCAGATTGCATAACAGAATTGAACATTTCAGATTTAATTTTTTAAAAAATCACAGCAATAAATAGGCATTTAACCGTCATCAAAGAAGACTTCTAAGGAAGCAATGACTGTCAGGAATAGTACTTCTTTAATTATTCATACCAAAGCTGAATGCTTGAAGAAATGTGATTAGTTAATACAAGTCTGATTGCTGGACAGGTTATCCAGTAGTCCAGGATCCTTGGCTTCCGAAGAATTTCAAATGCCTAGCACAGCACAACTAAAAAGTCTGCTTCACAGTTTCATGAAAAGACCACTGTATGTATAACAGATCATATTTTTTTTAAACAGCACATCTACATTTAATACAAAGTACGCACTTATATATAAACTCTTAAAAAGCTGGCTTAAATACGTATAAATTCTTATTTTAAAGCCTTAAGACAGATTTCGACAATACCTTTTTAAACCAAATGCTGGAGTAAAAAAACCTGGCAGCTATGCAATATCCTGCTTTAATATTTTTTTTACCCTCTAAACTCTGGTCTTTGACTCACACTATTCTCCACTTTATAAAGCCAATGCTGCTACCAAACTCATCATCCATATGATCAGGCTTGAGCTTGTTGTAACCACAAGCAAGTTTTCCCTTCCTCATTTACATCACATTTCATACTGTGCCCTTGCACTGCCAGTTCCATCCTCTCTTACTTATCAGTAGCACATATGTGGTAAAACCTTTCTGAGTTCACGCACAGATCTGGTAATGTGTCTGTGCTTAAGTCTTTCCTGTA
This sequence comes from Antrostomus carolinensis, assembly GCF_000700745.2. Lineage (NCBI taxonomy): Eukaryota > Metazoa > Chordata > Aves > Caprimulgiformes > Caprimulgidae > Antrostomus > Antrostomus carolinensis. The sequence goes on from NW_010315387.1 coordinate 1,042, forward strand.
ATACTGCTTATAGTGAATGAAATGAACCTTTATTTTATTTAAAATTTCCTCTTCTCTGGTTTGTTTGTCTATGAACTATGAGTCTCATGTGAGCAGGTAACATTGCTTATTTTAAATATGCCTAACAAGTAGAAGGTGATACCACAAGTAAGAAATAAGAGCAAAATTCAAACTAAAACATTAAAGAAAACTGGGTTAATTTCTTTTAAGACCCTATTTTAACACACACATTCAATCAAATTTCTTCAAAGCAATCTACAAGTCTCACCTCACAGTATTCAGTGATAATGCAGAAACTACCTCGCTCCACAAAGCTTGCATGAAATTTTAGAATGGCTGGATGGTCTAATTTGGAGAGTAGTTGTGCTTCCAGATTTGCTTGAACTGTTTCATTAGGCTTTAGTCTCCAGCAGAGATTTCCTTTAGAACCTTTCTAGAGGAAAACAAGAATTCTTTAAATTAATCAAAATAGAAAAATAGAAAATCATGTAATGCTGAAAAACCCATCATAATTTATTTAAATGCAAAATAATAACATTAACCAACCATATGGCAATATGAAATGATGAGGCAAATGTGGATAAACAATGAGAATGCATTCAAATGGAAATAAATATGCTAGTCACCATAGCGATTAAGCAACTTTTTAAAAATACTATTTTGAAGTATTTTTCCCACTAACTCCCTACTCCACTGTTTTCTTCATTACATGTTTTCAGTGCTATGGATTAGTGCATAATAATAAACATAAATTAAAAAAAATCAAATCTAAGTGATTTCAAACCCACTCAGAGCATATGCTCAAGATTCATATACAAAATAATGAGTAGCAATAAACTGGTTTTGCTGCTTCTGCTGAAGTTTCTCCATGGAGGCATGATAAAAATCAGTCAGGAGGTAGTATTTCTGTGACTGTTTTTCTGGTGATAAAATCAGTATGCCTATTTTTTTTCTAAAGATCAGCCTGTCTGTCACCTGCACACCTAAGTGGAAAGTGCAAAACTGGGTTTGTGAATGAAACTTAATTCTACTCTTTCAAATAACTATAAATTTCAGTGCTTAACATTTGTTTTGGGAGGCCCTAAAACCCCCAAAGCTGAAAAAATTAAAGGGGTTTCTCATATTCTTCAACATGTGAACATGCCATAGGAGAAACTGTGGTTCAGACTTAGTTCTATATGGTATCTGGAATTGAGGAGTTTACTGTCAACTTGTCCTGGAAAAGACCCTCAGTGCAGGGCACTACAAGGAAGTATATTTTGCTGGGACCTTCCTGATGAAATGTTTAAAAAAACCATACCTCACACAAAGGCATACCATTTCCATCTACTTTACCAGTCACTGAAGAATGGATCATTGGTCTATGCCTGAAGGAGTCATTTGAGACTATTAGAGAATATCACGGTACTTTACTGAAACAACGTGATGAATTTCCAATAACTTTTGAATATATGGAAAGTAAGCTCCAGACTGAAGGGATGTCTTCACAGTACTTTTAGTAATTTCCCACTAAATAGTGCATGGTTGTAAAGTCACTGTAGCTAAACATGACAGCAATAAAAACATAGTAATTCACTTGACCTAAGGAAAAAAAAAAGCTGTATTTCTTCATAAGAAAATTTCTTCCTAAATCTCAACCATCAGTTTCTGACTAATAACGCATGAATTTTTACATAAACTTGCCTAATCCCCATCTGGCAGTGTGATAAAATAAACATGCCATTTGATTTGTCTGCATCTTTACAGATAGGCTTTGTACTATGAAGACAGGCAATACCTACTGCAATCTTCTCATCTTCAGTTGACATGGGTATATTATTCTTTCCTTCACACAGATCATGTCATAGAACTGACAAACAGAATGAGTCCTTGTTAAACACCGGTCAATACAAGTTTCTTGTCTACCCAAGACAGCAATAAAAGCCTGATGCATTGATTTGTAGGGATAGATTGTTGTCTTAGTCACTCAGTGCTTTTGATGCTGTCATCAGCTGTCAGACAACAACAGGTGTTTTTCTTCTTAAAATTCATTCCCAGAAGAACAGATCAGGAAAATGTACTTTTGTAAATAAGGTATTGGTTTTCTGCAACACAATGCTAATTCATATCCAGAACTGAAAGCCATTTGCATCTAGAAATAAAACTTCCACTATGCAATCAAGATTAAACATATCTGCATGCCACTGGAATAAGTTTGTACTGTTTCTGTATGTAGAGAAGGTTTGAGTTTACTGAGTTTAAGATGACAACTGGACTTTATACTTTCTGCAAAGCTTTTGATATCTACTTTAGGAACGCACTTAAAAATTAAAAATACAAATTAAAACAAATCAACATTTGTTAAATATTGACAAAGAAGTTATGTCAGGGTCTCAGAAGTCTCACAGAGAAAATGAAGAATAGTCTCCAGATCTACAGTGTCTCTTTTCTGATAACTTTAGAAGAAAAACAATGAAGCTAAAAGTCTTCAGTAAGAATTTCATCTATGTAAATTAACCATACTTTTCAATATACAAAGCACTTAAAGAGTGTTTAAATTTTCTCTATGCCATTTCAGTATTTACATAAGTAACTTCTACCCTAACAAGCAGCTAAAATGGGTACTTTCTGTGATTTACAGGATTCCTAAGATAACTCAAATTAGGTATCTCTGGTGATGTCAAATAGGCTAATAGATCCATTAGCTGATGGTCTATCAAAGAAAAAAAAGGTTAGTAATCATAAGAAAACAACAAACTTTTCTTAGCTAAACAATCCTGACTGCATTTCCCCGCTAACCAAGAGAACCCAGCTCTACACTTCGAAGGAGACAAAATGTTTCTGTATATAAGATCCAACCTTCATTTTAAGGTTGGCTTATAATAAAATGTCATCACTGCTCATAATTCAGTCATTGTACTTGTGTATCATCTGCTGAAAATCTGCATACATTGAACAGTTTAGAAACACAGTTAGGTAACACAAAGTATTTTAAACAAACCTTTTGAAGCATGTGACATAAACATTTATTATGGATATTGGGAATAATAAACTCTCCTGTTAAGATTTTGTCAAGACTCCACCTGGAGTATACAGGTCCATCGGAAAGTAAAGTTCTTCCATAAAACCTGCCCTTATATTTTCTGCCACTTAGGCTCAAGTATTAAGCAAGATTTAAAAGTTCCAAAACTATTTGCATGAACTAAGAAATAACAGATTTAGACAACACATAGAGAAAAAAAGATGTAAAATCACTAAAATGTGGATGCCCTCCAAATACAATACTTAAAACTATCTCTTTTGATATAATGCTAAAACTAATGTACTAATTTAAATTTATTTATAATTTTAAATTCCATTTAATTTAGAATACAGACACATAAGAAGATCATAGAATCATTTAGTTTGGAAAAGACCTTTAAGATAATCAAGTCCAACCACAAACCTAACACTGCCAACTCCATGACTAAAACATGTCCCTAAAGATAGGATAAAATCTCAGTGAACACACAACTATAAACCTTTGTTACAGAAGTGCTAGCAGATATCTTAAACTTAAATACATAACGACATTTTAACTGTGTGGGAAAACAACTAGCCTTGCAACTTAATAGCACAAAGACACTTGGAACTTGATCTTGAACTGACCACAACTGAAAGAGTCTTGTAGTGAATGCATTCACATCGTAAGACTAAAAACCACTGGCTGCCACTATTTACATCCATCCTGGAGGAAGCTGGGTCTGGTACAGGTAACAGCATCCATCCCCCCAAGGTGGGGAAAATAACATGAGAGATAAGCCCACTCTCCACAATACAGAAAGCAGCTGCCCTGCCTCTGCAGTGTCCATGCCTCAGCAGGCTCACAGACCTTCCCCAGGAACACCTTCCCCAGGAACACCTTCCCCAGGAACACCTTCTGGCTTTCATCAGCAAAACCTTGCTCCTTCCTCAGGAACACCTTCTGGCTTTCATCAGCAAAACCTTGCTGGTTTGCATTGTCGTGCTTTGAAACACAGCCAGGCCAGCACACCATGTCTGAAAAGCAATAACATGGAGCAAATGAAGATAAATAGAGCAAGACTTAAAACAAGAGAAAAACAAGCACCAAGGTGGAATCCTCCAGGATATGGACACCCAGTGGGAAACCCTTTTTGAGCTTTACTAGGGAGTGATAATTTGTCACAGCAGTGTTTATCTTAGTCTATTTGCACTGATCTAACGTTTTACAACGCATCGGGTGTTTGTTTACATGCACGACATCTTTATTATTACATAATTTGGTTTATTGGATCAGATGCAATTCTTAAAAGAACACAGTCTTTCTCAAAACGCACTCTGTTTATTGGGTAAACTGCAACATGAATTACTGATTAGGCATATTTGCTTGATGATAATGAAGTAAAAGAAATATAACTCTTTTAATGTCAATAGTAAATCGGTCTAACAAAATACCATGGAGAAGGTGTGCTCTAGGAATAGATGAACAAAAATTGAAGTTTTTAATTAAATAGAAAATTCCTTTTACACAGGCAGTTGTTCAGTTAATTGCAGCCTGAGATTAGCAAAACCTGCTAGCAGGTAACCAATATGCAAAGCTGGGAACTTAAAATTCCATATGGTTTATATATCCAGGTTGTCAGTATGGAGAGTTGTAGTATAACCCATAAATGTGTATTTTATTTCTGTCCACTCTGACCTTTACAGGACTACCTCTTCACCCTGGTAACTCCTCAGTACAAGGACCAGGTGCAATTCTGTAAAAATATTTCACCTGACTCTGTAATTGGATCTGAAATTGGTCATAAGCAATAAAATTAAAGGAGTGTCTGTCTAATGAATGATGTCTTAAATTCTATTTATCAAACGGCAGAGACAGTATGGTTCTATATTTGGGGACCAAAATGATAAAGAGGTGACAACCCTCACACACAAGTCCTCTCTGCACAACAGCTCCTATCATTAAATCTGGGAAATTCAGTAACACGGACATCATCTGCATACAGACAAGATGGAGTCACTCATCATTACTGCTTCTCACAGTCAGTTGCTTTCTAGAATATAGCAGTTGATGAGCTTTGCTTGTTACAGCCGATAGCGTAGTTCTAAAACCACAATTTTAGACTTCTGTTGATAACTTCCACACTGAAAATATATTATTAGAATCTATTTTTTTGATGCATAGTCCTGCCTATTCCCAACTTGAACAGTCCTTTCTCTACAGTTTACATCTGGGTATTACAGGATCCCTTTGGCTTGACATTCCACGTGCACATAAGGTACACCTCATTTAAAGTTACTCGCCTGCTGTTAAGTGTTACAGTTTCCTCATGTTTCCTTTCAGGACTCTCACATTTGCAATTTGGCACACCCAGCTTTTATTTGTGCTTAAGCTACTTTACTGATTTTATATGGCACCCTGTTGCCTAGAATCTATTTTCTTCACTTATGTTGATCTTCTAGTTCATTGTAATTTTCATCTTATCCTTATCCATCATATATACAGCTACCCTGTTACTAATAATCTTACCAGATTTCTCTGCCAGGTGTCAGTGATTGGCTTTCCTGCAGTTTACAGCTTAGTATCAAAAATTCAATTAATTGTTCTTTACATTTTATCCACTGTATCTGGAGCACCAATATCTGCATGTTCAGATAATTTGAAGACATTCATCTATATGCTAGGGAAAGAAAAAAAGGAGCTGGTGAGAGCATGAAATGCAAAAGGTCATCATATATAAATCACTTCTACCTAGAATGAATACTTGGTTTTAGTTAAGGAAAGAAACACACAGTAAATCAAGAGCACTTGATTTCTGTGGGAAAATCAAGAAGATTACCACGCTTCCAATGAAAAATAAATGATGAATGCTGACATATGTATGTTTACTCATTAGCCAAAAAATTTCAGGCCTAAGTATTACTATACAACTTCTTAAATCAAATATTGGGCTCCTTTCATCATTCCCATGGTCATTACTGATTTATTGCTTGAGCTGTAAACCCATTTCAAACCTAAGCGTTGGTGCACAACTCCTTAAATCAAATGCTGGGCTTCTTTTGTCATCCCCATGGACACTATTGATTTATTAGTAAAGCCGTAACAGTCACAAATGGTTGGTTTTTACTATCCTCCAAAATAACCTACTCATGCTGTTCACAAACATTCATAAACATTAAGAACTAATCACTGAGTTAGCCACTATGAATTCAATCACTGTCTGAGCACTGTAATATCATAGAATCATAGAATGGTTTGG
>NW_010315388.1:0-3152 GCF_000700745.2 Antrostomus carolinensis
ACCAAAAAAAGTCAAGCCAACATTGGACTAGAAAGTCTCCATCAGCTTTGCAGGTGGCAACTACAAACACAAACAGTGGGGTGTTTGGTGTGGGAAGGACACAGCCAGGGTGAGCCTGCTCATCTCAAGGGTGCCTCAACACAACAAGCAGCATTTTAATTATTTTATTTTTTTTTTTTAAACCCATTGCTCTCTGATGTCTTGGGAACAAAGGGGTGGACTCAAACCTTCAATATCCCATGTGCTATTGTATTTCCATTTATTTATGCTCTGAAAGTCAGTGGAGGTATATAAACATGCTGCTTCTGCTCTTGGAAGCTCCTTGACAGCCCAGGATGAAGCTAGGAGAGCAAGTGTCTTACCCAAAGAGCAGCACTCAGTGGAAAGGCAGTGGATATCCAAGGAAATGCCTCTATTTCTACTGCCTTGAGAAAAACCCCTTTGTTTTTAAAAATGCTGAATCGTAACTAAACAGAACTGTTGCATAATCCATCTTTAAGACAATCAATTTAACAAGTCCTGGTTTTCCTAGGGAAAACTAGAAGCAATACCCACAAAAGCCACCTTGACCTTAACAGCTATATAAAAAAAAAAGCTGTTTATATACAGTATTTTGAGAATAGGAAACCAATACATTCACTGCCAATAGCTCAGTCTTAAAATTATTATTCTATTTATTTTTTTTTACCTTATTCAGTCTGCTCTAAGCAGCCCACAGCAAGGAAAGCAAGTGTAATAAAATCAATACTATACATGACAACAGCAAAAGCCTCATGAAAGCTTCCCAAGTGCAGAAGAACATCATTAGTGACTGGGGTACAATAAATCTCACTGCCTTGGAAGCAGCATTCAGGATTTTTTGTTTGGGGCAATTCCATCAGTAATCAGAAATCCATGTTATGAAATTATATCTCACTCAGAGGGTTCTTCTCAAGGATTCATAAAATACTCGAGAATAATGAAGAACTGATAATAAAGTCTTTAGTTTTCAAAGCAAAGTTCCTTCTAAATTATCGGTTTATAGCTGAAGATAATTGATAAATCCAAAAGTCAGTCTTTAGTAACAGCAGACAGCAAATAAAGGCAAGTACAAACTAAAAACCAAAGAGCAGGAGCAAACCCAGAAAGGCTGGTGGGAGTAACAGGGCAAAAAACTTCCTATCTGCAATAAACCAAAGGAGTATGTGCCATGCAAGTGGCAGAGATGAGCAGTACAGGAAGACAAAAGTCCAGAAAACCCATTTTAGTTTAGTGCCATCTATGTAATGCATGAGTTACACACTTTTTTTTAAAAAAAAGTATAAAAATAGGCAAGTCCTGAATAATAAGCCTAAAATACTGTTAAGGCCACATATATGTATCACCTATAACCAGCACACGCTCTAAATACTAACTGTAAAAATCAAAGGAGCTTCATGTACACTAGCAAATTGCTTCCTTCAGATTTCAACTAATTTTATAACTGGTTTTCCTAAATCTAACCAGAAGCACTACCAGACCATGGGTATTTTTGTCCAGCAGGCAGGCTATCTTTTTCTCTTCCCCTTTAACTTCTCACTCCTGCAGCAACACTCTGCAAAAGAACTAGGGAATATTTTATCCATTTATTCTCTCAGAGTCACTAGGTTACAACTAGGAAAAAAAAAAAAAGAAGAAAATCTGTAGCAATGTAATTTATCCACATTCAGATGCACAGGAAGTATCAGTCTGCGGCCGAGTGATACCAAACCCTTTTCATACAAACAGCAGAACAAGCTGAGCTACCCAGCCTTGACATCTGTCAAAACAGCACAGGTCTCGAGTAGTAATTTATATGGGTAGCTTTTTTTCCCCTCCCTTTTCTCCTTCCAGTAGTTCAATTATTGCAGCAGCATCATGAATAAGTGGCATTATTGTCAGGGAAAATTTAGAGAAAAAGAAAAACAAATATAATAAGCACAGGAATTGCCAAAATACCTTTAAAAAAAAAAAAACCCAACATATAATTTACCTTCCTTCCCTTCATTGTATTCTACTGCTGTGAACGTATCCATTCAACAATTCCCCCCTATTTCAGATTCATCGATTTTGCCTTGATGTCCTCCCCATTATTAAGTCCTATTCATCTTAATCATGCAATTAGTTTGACTACATTAATAGGTGTAGAGGATGCAGGAGGAAAAAAAACAAACAAGATGCTGTTCTTGGTCCTTACGCCTACTACATCCTGGGTAATCTGAAAGCATTAATTAATTTAGCTATAAATTTAGTACGTCAGCACTATGTTGTGTCATTGCTGACCTGGTGGAGCAGAGCCATGCCATCAGGCTGGGTTTTTAGAAGCAGATAATCTGCGTCACTGTAAGAAGCAGACCAGGTTTGCTCAGCAGTCAACTGTCCACGTAGCATCAGTCAAGCACAACACCACCTTCCATGGCTACTAAAGCTGGTGCAGATGGAAAGGAGGCTGAAAAGTTCTTCCATCACTTTAGTAACAGTGCCATTTTAAACAACAATGAATATAAAGCTCAGTACTTTTCAATTCTTTGCTGCTCAGTTCTTTTCTGCTCTTAGTAACAGGTACTCCTGCCTTGATCCTTTGGCACTTGACATGAAAACTCAAGCAAGAGCGAAGACCACACTTCAGTAAAAAAAGCACATTAACAGCGACATGCTTTTCAAAGGCTAATATTCCCAGCAGCTTCATTTTGGTGGGGTGACGGTCTCTTAAGCTGATGCAGCCCACAGGGTAGAGACCAGAGATCAAAGGAAAGGAGTAGGGCTGGAAGCTACAGACAGACCTGCTCAAGGATCACAAATAACCCCACAAGAGCAGACAAAATCCCGTTCGTGAAGGTCAAAACTAGAACTTGGCAACTGTGAATCCCACAAACCAGGATAAAAGACTCAGCCAACCACACTGTATTTTCAGCTGCGTAGGCAGAACATCTAGAAGAGCAAACCTGATCCTGAGCACAGTGAAACATCACTAGATCACGTTTTGATCCCACTGATATTCAGGGGATCTGAGCTGGCTGCAGGAGAGTTACCTTACAGTGCTGTCAATAAGGGCAAAGCATCCAGGATCTCAAAAAAAGAGGAAACTGTAAGAAAAGGATGTTTGGTTCTAAGTGCAAACAACCAAACTTCAAAAATACTTATGTTTTAGAGGG
>NW_010315389.1:0-1285 GCF_000700745.2 Antrostomus carolinensis
CGTGTCCCGGGGCGGGGGTGGGCGGTGGTCGGGCACGGGCTGCCCCGGAGCGGCGTTTGAAATCGCCCCGGAGGTCAGCTCAGGGTGCGGGGGGGGCTGAGCCCGTTCAGGGCGGCCGGCTGCCGAATCTGCCCCCTCGCAGAGAAGGAAAGGCACAGCTCGGGGTGCTTCGTGACCGTCAGGAACGTCGGGGAGTGCCCGGCGCTGGCGTTTCCCGGCCCCCTGAACACCGAGCTGCGCGGCAGCGGGCGGTTTGCACGGGCTGCAGCAACCTGATGGGTTGAGCCGAGGGACGGCCCGGCTCCCCTGCAGTGCGCAGTCCCAGTGATACGTGCGTGGGCGTTCCTGCGGGGAAGCCAGGTCACCCCCCTTGCGAATGGGAACACTGAATCCCTCGCGCGTTTTCCAAGTCAGCCCCATTCTCCAGGTGTTAGCAGTTCCGTGAAATCCCAGTTTACACGGGAGAGGCCAAGGTGACCTGCGTGGCGTGGGTTTTGCCGGTGTAACGAGCAGCGCCGTGACGTTGCCCTCACGTTTCCAGGACCGTAGCACCGACGGCAGCGTCCGGCAAGCCCACAGACTGGGGGCATCTGAAGTGTCCCACACGCCTCCGATGAACACAGAAGCCGTCTTCATGGATGGGATCTGGCTGCTGTGAACAGCACAGGTTTTTAAAAAGTTCACATTGTAGAGCAAAGTAAAAGTTTTACTGTACAAGTGCTTGAAATTTTCTTACTAGAACTGTCTTCATTTTATATGGAAAAAGATGGGGAGGCTTTGTTGCTCATTTATGAGAAGAAAAACCGTTTAAATACATTCAGGAAAAAAATTGGCTATTTATCGAATGGCCCCATTCTTGGAAGGTTCACTGTGCAACATGCAAGCACCATCTGACTGCCCCAGATTATTGAGTCTTTAAAATCTTTACCCATGCAGCCTGTTTGATGGTTCAAATGGTCTACTTTTTCAAGTGGTTTTAAGTAATGCCTCACTGATTGAATTATAATTTTCTTGACTTCATAATTGCCAAGAATGTCCTTGGCAAAACATGCATACAATGTGCTTGATACAATTTTGAAATGTATTTTGTAATCAGAATAATAAAAGTTAATATTCATCAGTTCCTCCCACTATAGTTTCAACAATTCCTTTTCATTGTCTTGCATTTCTTTCTCCCCTTTTTTTAGTGTTACATTTTTTTTCCTTTCCTTTTCATCCTCCTTGTTCCTCAGTCACCCTCATCTTTATGTCCAACCTTTTCTTTTTAGAAACAGAAAAACTTAAA
>NW_010315390.1:0-7173 GCF_000700745.2 Antrostomus carolinensis
ATAATAATAATAATAATAATAAAAGTAGTAAAACATCTCTTAAAAGTAAAGAGAAAGACCATTGTGCTTTGAAGAAAATGGAGTGCTCTCACTATCATTGAAGTTCAATTATAAGCAGTTATTACATTGAGGAGTACTAATTGGGGCAATATGTAATACCAGTTGCTATTAAATATTTAAATTTTAATAATGTGTTATAAAATCTGAGCAATCAAATGTGTTCACAGAATCATTAGGTTGCAGAATATGAAGACAGGTAGAATTAACATGTGATGGAATATATTATATTTTTCTCTATATTATAGTCTAAACATAGGAGAGAAAATTATTTGGTTTAATTTTTGTCCTGGATTTAGTTATAATTTTTTTTTATTGTTTCAATATCATCAGATTATAATAATTCATTGTATTGAAGTTTGAGTATAAATTGTTAATTTTAAGTAAGTTAATCCCTCTGGATTGATTCCAGGGCTAATGTGTATTATTTTGGGTAGATAAAGTGAGCCCTCCCTGGTGGGGCTTGCTCACCTGATGTCACTGGTATATTTTACATCACCTTTGACAAACAGGTCCCAGGTGGACATGGCAGTAGTGGGAAATAAACCTGCTTCAGGAAAATATTTCACGTTCTAGACCTGTTTCATGTCAAATTGCCTGGATGGTGCATGAGGAATCAAGTTAAAGGAGCCAAGTATTCATTGAGAATTGGAGAAAACATAATACTTAGGAGCATTACAAAGGATTACATTGTGTGAAAACTTTTCAAGGTGGAGGAAAACGTTACTCTCTTTAAAAATGTTATTTGCTTAATGTAATGGAGATCCTTGAACGTTTTGCCTGAAATCAGTGTTGTGCTTGTGATGTTTGTTACAGAACATTTATGCTCATGACATTTCATTGTAATTGCATTAGAGAAATAACTGTAGTTTATACTTTACTAGAAATTCTTAACTGATGCTAAAACTTCAGATTGCAGAGGTCTGGTGACTGAACCCATGCAATGCCATTTGGAGGTTTGGTCACACACAGACACAGCATTCATTTAACTTCTGACCTTGCTTTGAAGAAAATCTTTTCCGTGTTGGCTTAGACGATCTTCTTTAACATTCATTAAATCCTGTATGATGAGTTTTTGACAAAGAAAGAAAATCTGTTTTAACTGAAACTTGAGCAAGTCTATGTTGTATTATCAATCACATCTCCCCTTGGCTTGCAGGAGATATTTCATTTTTTCTGTCACCAGCTGCACCTCGGTAGCTGAGAGGAGAACTTAACCTGTGCTGAGAAATCCTTAGAGAAAATCTTACTTGACTCTGTCCCAGCTTAAAAATTTGACTACTGACTATGTGATTTCATTTGGCTCTACTGAAAAGTTGAGGATATTGTATGAAACCGTAACTGTTGAATAAGTAGACTTTACCTGAATGAGAAGAAACCCAGTTTAATACGCTAGTATCTGAGTCTAATATCCTCGTATACTGCAGATTGAGCTCCCAAATGTTTGATCATTTCAGTTTTAGAGTATCTGCAGATCCATATCTAGTTTTATGCTATAAAACCATATAAAAAGGCAAACATTTTATTACGTGCCCTTTATGTTGGGGCTTACTGGGCGGTGGGTAAGTCAGTTTAAATGATTTTTGTTCACGTGATTGATTTCTTTTTGACACATGTGGTACCAATTAGAATAACTTCTACTGCCCATCGTCTCTTCAGTCTGCGCTACTGTATCAAAATACTTTATTGAACCCACCTTCTCTTGTTGTAATGCAAAACAGTTGGTAATAGTAGGCAATATTGTCAGATTTATTGAGTGAGAAGCAGCTTTCTGAAGATCTGGCAATGCAGTGAAAAACATGACTAGATGGATAATTAAGTTGAGCACAGTGGAATTCAGGATTAAAGGAAACGATGTGGGAGAATATGGCATGCCAAAGTTGGTTGTGTAATACAGTTTAAATTAGGAGATAATTTTCTTCTTAATTTGAAGCATCAGTTTCTGGGTCTAGGTGCTTTCCCCCATCCGGAGACTTACTTCACTGCACATCCAAGACCACAGCACACAAGAATAGTGAGTTCCTTAGTGTTTTTGCAGAAGATACTCTCATGTGGGCTGACAAAGAAGCTCCACAGATTCTGTTGCAACACAGAGTTTCAGGTTCTTGAGTAAATGGTGTTTTGTTGGTCATAAAGGGTGAACCTCACATAAAGAGGAAGCTGTTCAGTTCTTTTTATAAATGCTCTTCTCAGGCAACTTTAGTGGTACTTGGGGTCATGGGGGAGAGAACCAGTAAGGTCCTTGCTGTGACAGAAAGTGTTGGAAGAGCCAGACAGTCACAGCCAGCTTTGGGAAGCACCAGCATAGTGAAATGTATTGTCTGCATTTCACCTTTCTGCCTTTGGGTTTTGTCTTTTATTGAAGAGTAAGTAGGTCAAATTAAAAGAGTATCTGCAGAATTTGTTTGCATGTAATAATGCATTAATAACTTGCTGAATCACATTGTTTTATCATTTCAGTACTGTCGATGCTAGAAGGCAAAAGCATTCATGTTTGGGATGTGTGATATGTAGAGTTTACAATCACGAGTGTGGCAAAGCCCTCAAATGATACAGTGAACTAAAATTATTTTCCCTGTTTCTCATCTTCCTTTTTTCCTTTTTCTAGCAGTATTTCTCATAATATTTACTTTTGTGTTAAATTTTTTTTCTAAAATTGTTTTTCTACTGAAAATCTACCCATCAGAAAATTAAATCTTTTGTTTTTTGCTTAGGCAGAGAATGCACCAAATGGACCAGACTGTGGCTATGGTTCTTTCCACCAGCAGTATTGGCTGGATGGGAAGATAATTGCTGTCGGTGTAATTGATATCCTGCCCTACTGCGTGTCCTCTGTCTATCTGTACTACGATCCAGACTATTCTTTCTTATCTCTGGGAGTCTACTCTGCATTACGGTAAGAGGACATTTTTGTTATCTGCTTAGATGTAATAGTAAGAATTGATACTTACTCCTAAACTTGAGCTTTTATTTCCAGTCTAAACATATACTGGTAATTCTATCTGTAGCAAAGTACGTGTGGTTGGTGGTTTAGTTTAGTTTTTGGGTTTTTTTTTAATTCTCTACAGTTGGTTGCTTTCCAAATAAGTTTTTAATTGTCATCCTTGAATAGGGATGTATCTTTCTAGTTAGCTAAATGCTTTTAAAGATTAAAAAAACAAACACTCAGAAACAAAATACCTAGCTTTTATTGCCCCTGAAAATAATTTAGTATTGCTTGGTTTTAATCAGGAAAAGCGCCTTTGTTTGAGTAGAAATAATTCTTTGACCTTTTTCTTAGCCCAGTCACCAAATGAAATTAATCACTTTTATAGTTTTATGCCCATTGAGATCATAAAAAATAGAGTACCTAAGACTCATTGTCTTCTGAATTAGTAGTTTCCTGCTGTAATAGCAATAAGTATATTTTTTCAGGTATGTTAATCTCATTATCTTTGTCTTTAGGAAGCCTGATGGAGAGAGTAATCCTATGAATTTTAAAGCCTTAAATTAACTATCAACCTAGTCTTGGAAAACAGTAGGAATAATGAGTAATGCTTTTCACTGCGAATGAGATTTGTATGCTAAATTGCACATTGCTGTTTTTCTTCCATAAGCAATTTTATTATTCCATTGTTATTATAAGGAAAAAAAAAAAACCCTAAATGAGTGGAAATTCTTGTGCATCTCAGTTTTTTTTTTCTTAGCTTTTTGCTTCTCAGTTCACATGAAGTAAGCTGGTCTCAGACATGTAGTGTTCCCAAGGAGGTTCTCATGAAGCAACTGGGTTTGAACCTCATGCCAGACATGTCTATTTTCAAGTTTCCCTAGATCTGAGATGTTCTAGCAAAAGTCTTTACCTGTTGAGATTTAGAATCATAGAATCATAGAATGGTTTGGGTTGGAAGGGACCTCAAAGATCATCCAGTTCCAACCCCCTTGCCATCAGCAGGGACACATTCCACTAGACCGGGTTGCTCAAAGCCTCTTTCAGGTATGAAAGAAGCGCTAGAATTCTGAGATCCATCTTTCTTCTTTCTCCAAGGCATCCTGTTGAGAGGCATCTTCTCTATAGGTGGAATTTCTTACCTATTGTTTAGTGTTTCCCATCAGAGTGGGTAAATATGACATGATTTTTGAAGTATGTAAAGCACAAACACTGTTTTTAGGAAACTTCTTTTTATCACAGTTACTTCATATACTTTTGCAATAACTAATAAACTATGTGCAATTTAATCTCTCAGAATTCTAATCACTCATAGTTAGTATCTTTTGATTTCCTAAAAATATATTTTTTTAATTTATTCCCCTTTTGGGTGTATTCTTCTCTTTGCAGTGGTGAATTTTGTCGTCTATGAATAATCTTTACTTGAGTTGTTCAAATGCATATGTCAAGGGGTTTTTACCACAAAGTTCACTGTTAAGTTGCTGACATCAGTCTAATGGTTTACTGATGCTGAAATGAGATGCTGCAATCACTCCTCTCCATCTCTGCTATATGCTGGGCTTCCAGCAACCGTATATTTAACCAGTTTAATTTACTGAGCAGAAGACTGCTTTAGCAACCTGGTTAGTGGGTTGAGTTGGCACCAGCTGGTGCAAGAGTTGTGATGGAGCCACAATGTGCAGCTGAGAATGGTTTGGGAGTAAGAGAGTGGGACCTCCTCTTCCTTTCTGGTAAGTTCTTAGATTAGTTAAGTCCTAAAGTGCAATTTCTCCAAGGAAGTCACCTTTAATAAGAGCTGATAACATTGCCTTCCTGTTGACTCTCCCCACCTTGTTCTAGAATGGTTCTTTAGAAAGGAGAAACTCTGGCATCATAGATCAGAAGGGATGTTATCTAGTCCAGTTCCAGCACAAATCAGGGCTAGCTTCAGAGTCGTCATGAGCATTAATGTATCTGTTGCTATTGCACCTCCAGTGATCTATGTTTAAAAGAGTCTGAATTGTAATTTTTCTGAAGCATTCAGTGACACTGATAAAATTAATCAGAATTAACAAATGTAGAAAAAATGGAACTCCTGTGATTTAGAATTGATATTTTTTTGTCTGTCAGTGGTCTAGATTGTTAGAAGTATTTTATTACGTATGCTAGATACTTGAAATTAGACTGATTATTATTTTTTTCCATGCAAGGTGAGCATATGACATAAAACACTAAGTCCTCCTAAGAGTTGTTTTTTAGTATCTGTACATATCACATTACTTTATGAAATAATAGACTGACATAATCCATGCTTATGAATTCTTGAAATTATTTTAAATTTTCTACATAATAAATTTAAAACTTTGTCAGTGCAACATGCGTACGTGGCTCAACTAGTGAAAAAGCAGCTTATAAATTCTGCAGCATTTGAGGCAATAAAAATAAGTTCCCAACAGTCTTAGAGGGAGCCAACCTTGTTCTTCTTTCAAAAAGGGGGAAAAAACTCGAGAGTTAAGGAGGATTTAGGAAGTTGCAAAGGAATCTGATACCTTCAAAGCTGTTGCCAATTTTACTCCAAGGAGGTTAAACTGCATTGCAGTGCTGTCACTTCCACTTCATGCTACTTTGAGAATTTTTGCTGTTGAGTCGCGGAAGGGATGGGATTTGAAGATCGTTTGAAATATGTAGGCATGTAAGTGAAGGATGAGGGGAGAAGCAGCTACTTGTGAAATACCGGTCTTACCGAAGGAAAAGTAATCATCAAGAAATATTGAGTGATTCTTATTCTGATTTGCAGGAGGAAGTGAAACCTTCCCTCTACTACCTGAAATGATGAATAGTAGAAAAGCACAGTATTGATAATCTCTTTTTTGTGAGAGGACAAGTACTTGAGCTTCTTTTGGAATTGGGTTATGTAGCACTGAAATATGAAGTCTGAATTTTGTATTGATGAAATAAATAGCTGTCTTCCTCACTCATTGACTACTCTTGCCAAGTGCTAATAGCTCTTATAACTCTTCAGATATGCACCATAACTGAAAGCTTTACAAAAATGTAATTGCAGGTCCGTAGTCCTTTTCTGTAGGAATTTAGGCAGAATAAATGCAGGTAGATGTGAGTTATGGATTACAGTGATGCCTGATTACTGCTCCTGGTTTGAAATGATGGAGTTGGAGTCCTGGTGCACAGCAGGATGACCATGAGCCAGCACTGTGCCCTTGTGGCCAGGAAGGCCAGTGGCATCCTGGGGTGCATTAGAAGGGGTGTGGTTAGTAGGTCAAGAGAGGTTCTCCTCCCCCTCTACTCTGCCCTGGTGAGGCCGCATCTGGAGTATTGTGTCCAGTTCTGGGCCCCACAGTTCAAGAAGGACAGGGAACTGCTGGAGAGAGTCCAGCACAGAGCCACCAAGATGATGAAGGGAGTGGAGCATCTCCCTGATGAGGAAAGGCTGAGGGAGCTGGGTCTCTTTAGCTTGGAGAAGGGGAGACTGAAGGGTGACCTTATTAATGTTTATAAATATGTTAAGGGCGAATGTCAGGAGGATGGAGCCAGGCTCTTCTCAGTGATGCCCAATGGTAGGACAAGGGGCAATGGGTGTGAGCTGGAACACAGGAGGTTTTGCTTAAACTTGAGAAGAAACTTCTTTACAGTGAGGGTGACAGAGCCCTGGGACAGGCTGCCCAGGGAGGGTGTGGAGTCTCCTTCTCTGGAGACATTCAAGACCCACCTGGACGCCTTCCTGTGTGATCTCATTTAGGTTCCTGCTCTGGCAGGGGGATTGGACTGGATGATCTTTTGAGGTCCCTTCCAATCCCTGACATTCTGTGATTCTCTTCCGTTGGATCACAGCACACAGTCCTGGATAGAGGACAGAGAAGGATGTTTTAGCATCCATCTTCCCAGTAAAACTTTGCCTGGAGTGGGGTTGGCTGAATAGATAAAGGAAAGATAGAGCAAGAGCTTGAGTTAAGGGTCCTTACTCAGGGCATATCGCTGGAGACTGTAGGACATGTGAAGACCCTGGCAGTAGTTCTAAGCAATCCAGCTTTGGGATCATGTCACTAATTCGCTTGCACGAAGCTTTGTTGTCCGTGGTAAGGCTGCTGCTCCCACAGCCCAGTTTTTACCTCGTTACATTATGGTCTATTTACTTCACTTTCTGTTCACTTTGAGTCTTTTTGTTCTATTAAATCCGACAGCATAGTCCAACT
>NW_010315390.1:7203-17982 GCF_000700745.2 Antrostomus carolinensis
GATAATGTTTTTTTTTTTTCCTTGTAGTGTTCCAGCTTTTTGAATTGCAGAAAGTTATTTGTTTAATTAGGTCCAAGATAATCTGCATGAGACAGTAAGGTTGTTTAACTTTATGCCATGTCTTAAAGATTATATCTATGAAATACGTGTTTGTAGATTTTTGGGAGTACATAAATCTCACTTCTGGAATCTGTTGTATTTACCTGGATTTTTCAGATATGGAATAACTTATTTCTAGACATTCTCCTCTTGGAATGGTTGTATGTTGATGCAGAGTTATCATGGACCCATCATGGTCTCAGCAAGCTGCATGCAACTGATATGTTAGGTTTTCAGTGTATTTAAACATCTTCATTGCTAACTTAATATTAAGTGATAAAAAGCCACCAGTATTTGTACATGACATGTCCTATATGCATATGCTCATATCCTCTTACCCCTTTGACACTGAAAGTAAGAACCAGCATCCATCTTTTATTAAATTTGGTACAAATGTGAACAGCAAAGTCAAAATTATATAAAAATGAGCGTTATAGTGAAAACACTGGTGGAATCTTTCTAATAATAGTATTTTCCTTGTGTCAGTAAAATAAAAAAGCAAAGTTATCTTGGAATCCATTGACACATCTCTTTCAGAATAAATGAGAAAATCATACAAACAAACATGGAATAGATGAAAAATACATTTTGTTGAATAAACATGGATTTTTTACATGTAAATTGCTAGAATGCAAATAAGAGAACAAACAAGAGATATCCTTGAATCTTGTTTTTTTTAAAAATACTCTGATGTTTTCCTGAGCTACTTTAGCCAGTCTGTGTACAATAGCTGGGCCAGATTTCTATACAATTCCAGTGTACATGAATATTAACAAGAAATCTGTTAAATAAAGGCTCTTAGCTACTTCTATTTGAATTTCAAGTCAGTCAATTGGCAGGACAAAGCACAAAAATGAAAGTATTTTTAAGCCTGACATGGTATTTTGCATTTGGGTGATTGGTTTGTTTGGTTTTTTTAAGCATAAATTTTCAGTTTATTGTCTTTGGGTTTCTTTAAGCATTAGTTTAGAGTTTATTATTTTAATTTTTTATTTGATAGAAGTCTAGTCCTTTTAAGAGGTCAAAAGCAAGGTAGCTGTAAAATATTTCAAAACAAAGTGGTAAAATGAATGTAAGAATTGTATTCAAAATTAATTAGTCTCTTCTTTCCTTTCACAGGGAAATTGCTTTTACGAGGCAACTTCATGAAAAAGCTCCTGATCTCTGTTTTTATTATATGGGTTTCTACATTCATTCATGCCCCAAAATGAGATACAAGGTAAAGTCTGTTTTTCTTATTTCTTTAGTGTACTATTATTCAAAGCATTGACAATGTTCATAGTAATATAATATTTTCTAATTGTCATTTTGGATTTTAATGTAGACTTTATATGGTTAAATTTGAATGTGGGTTCCTATTTAACTTGGCTTACTTTATTTTTTTTTAATTTAGCTGCATGTGGTATTTATTACAAGTTGGCTTAAAAGCGTTTCACATGGAGAGGTTTTCAAGGCTGTCAGATAAGTTGGTCATTTGGTTACCTGGCTATCTCATATTTATAGTATATCTTCCAACAGACTAAAATTCTCCATTTTTTAGGTTTGCATATTTGTGGAACTGTTGCTTAGTGACTATAGGCAGTGATAACATGTCTTTGTGGTCTTGGCTCTACTTGGGTTTTTCCTCTTTGTTTTTTGTTAGAGATAGAGGACGTGCTTTGCCGATGAAACCAGTGAGAAGCTAGGTTAGCAGCAATTTTGAGGAAGGCATCAGGAGAATCCACAGAAGGTTTAGAATAACCCATCTGTCACCAAGCCTCCTTTATAACCCCTGCTAGCTTCAACTGGGTTTAGACCTGAATGCCAAAGGGTGTCTTTCTTCAATGTTTTTTAGATCTCATGAATGTGGTGTCTTTTCTTTGTAAATGTGTCATTGCTTTGTGAATATTATGATACAATTGCAGAGTACTGAACATTGATAGAGATTTGCTGAACATTTACATGTAACTAAATATATCTGTTAATAATGTGGAAAGATACACAGCTTATGAAATCTAGAGTAAGAGGTGCAGTTTTTTCTTTTATTTTCTTTTTTTTTTCCTCAAAGTGTGTTAAAAATCAGCAGTGTTTTCAGCTAGGCTTCAAATAGCCAAAAAATTGTGAGGTCCATTGAAGTGATGGTTGTGAAGGAAAAACCATTTCAACTGTGTTGTGGCCTACACTACATGTGACCATGATGATTCTGAAAATAACACCTAACAAATCCCTCCCTCTCCTTTTGTTAGAAGATTGTCTGTCATTTTGGTTTTGTTTTTTTTTCCCCCCTCTCTCTCTTTGCCAACTTGAGTTGATCATCTAAATCTACTGGCCAAACAAAGGGAATATTAAGTTTGAGGGAAGCAAATGGGTGAGTTGGAAGACACTACCTCTGTCATTTAAATAATCTTAGACAGCCACGTCAGCAGCTTGAACCATGGGTTCAGATTACTTGCTCTGCTCTTTGGAAATATTTAAAAGTTTGGGATGATTTGTTCACATTGAAACACTGCAACTTAACATCCCTTGTCTATTCTACAACCTACATAGTTCAAGATTTGTAAAAAGAATGCATTTAGTTTACAAGGGCACTTAAGAAAAGAAACAAATCTGACTATAATGGCAAAAAGCATCCCAGTTCTGAGAGATATAATTGCTAAGAAACCTTGGGTTCAGCAAGTAATAAGTTTTAATAAAGCATGAACTTTGTATACATCGATTAAACAAGCTCATACATGAGCCAGTATTGAAGTAGCCAGCAAACTATTAAAATATGAAGATTAAATGCTGTAAAACTGAGAGCTAACCTCAGTAGCCACTATAAATTTGTATTATTTTTTATAATGTGGTATGTCTTCTGTTGGGCCTGTGCTGTTATTTGAAAATAACTGCACCAAGAATATGAGAATCCCATGATGGTTCTAGTTTTCATTCTCAAATAATGGAAACTGAATAAATTGTAGTGAGAGTATGATAATTTTTTGCTGTTGTTTTTCACAAAAACTCCTTTTCTTCCCTTGCTTAGATGTAATGACTAACTGATATGGCTGTGATTTGTTAGGATATACGTTTTAGTCTTCCAGAAACCTATACATATCAATTTGCTTAGGTAATTAAGTGTAGCCCAGTTTGAGAATTACCGGGGCAGGGGGTGGGGAGAAGAAAAAAGCCTCTACAGATATATTTAGAACACACACAATAGCAGGTAAGTAGTGATCTATGTTGGGATAGTAATAATTTAATAAATTAATTGCAAGGGGGTTTATTTGATTTTATATTTCTTTTCCTGTGTATATTTGTTTTAGAAGTGGCCAAATGTAATGCAATTGAAAATCAAGTTGATATTAATTCTGTACTTCCACTTTACTCTCACTGAAATAGTACATGGGGAAACAGATTTTAAAACTAAGCTTTGAAAGGTGTTTGTATAATGCTGCTATTCTTGTGAAGTGATTGGTAGTAGTAAAGTAGGGTGAGTAAGTACTGACTTTGTGAATTAAGTAATTCCAGTAACGCCTGGTTGACTCAAGAGGTGTTGCATGTTGAAGACTTTGCTTTATTTCAGTTTAATAGAGAAGTTAGAGGCTCCCTTCCCTTAACGATATTAGTGCGGGTGAATGACAGGCTGTAGGTAACTGTTGTTAAGCTGATGTCAGGTAAGCAAATTAAATGAAGGAAAGAAAAGGAAGAAGCTGAAGAGCTAACCACTGTGTTTTATCCTCTGCTTGCAATTCTCTTTTCAAATGATTTGTCCTAGGATGTTTAAAAACAGAGGCTAGGCACAGCATCACTTCTTTAGATAAGCAGTGTCTTATGAGGCATGCATGCATGCTATACTTATTTAGAGTGAAGTGACAGGATTTGGAAATCTTTGAAAATTTTCCTTCTTCTAGTCACAGACTGTGAGCAGTGGAAACGCCAAAGCTGACATTTGTATTTGATTTTTGATGGAAAGGCAGTAACACCAGGTTGTACTGTACAGCTGTCTGTCTTCCCGCTGATTGAGGAGGAGTAACTGATGAGCTGGGATGTCTGAGGAACAGTGACTTTATGATGTTGATTTAAGGAGTTTGACAGTGTTCCACTTTGCATGGAGTTGGTCTTCTGTACGAGAGGTGGTTGGAGTAACTGCAGCTCTGTGCA
Source organism: Antrostomus carolinensis (assembly GCF_000700745.2). Taxonomy (NCBI): domain Eukaryota; kingdom Metazoa; phylum Chordata; class Aves; order Caprimulgiformes; family Caprimulgidae; genus Antrostomus; species Antrostomus carolinensis. Next base: position 11,422 of record NW_010315390.1, read on the forward strand.
ATGAACGGTTGTACTCATATTGCAATCCAAGACTGATGCATTAATATTGTGCGTATGAAGACATAGCTGGATGTTTTGGTTTTAAATACACGTAACTCCTAGATTGGAGGTATAGATATCCGACAGTAAGCATTAAAGCTTTGTTCTGCATGAGTATTTTCTTGGAATGCAAATTGTAGACATCTCTTCTGGCATCTGTTTTGTGGATGTAAAGTAAGAGTCAAACATCAGTTTTTAAAGCATTGGTAATAGGTGATCATATATACCAGTGGTTGAACTGTGTACAGTAACAGCTGCTCCCTTCTGCATCAGATCATCTTGGTTATGTTCTGTGCTCTGAGGAAGTCCAAGGCATTGGTAGACTGTTTTGTTGAAGTATTTATTTTTTAATAAGGCTGTTAGTATGCTTGTTCTGGTTTTTATGCAGTTCTTCTTAAAATTATACCTATATTTTTATCCAATTAAGTTTCTTTGTGCAGTCACCTTCTGATATGGGCAGAACATCACACCAGTTGGTCACAGTGCAACTGCACCGTGCAGCTCCTGAATGTTTTTAGCCACCACTGAGCAGATCCAGGGCTGAACTGGCAGTGAATACGTTATTGGACCTTTTCATCTAAAGTATTCTGTTTCCACTAATGGTACAATTTGGGATGTACACAGTGTGTAGATCCAGTTGAAGATTGAAGGCCTGAGTGTCCAGGAAGAGGGTCCCCAAGTCAGGATTCCTGTGGCTCAGTAACAGAGTTGAAGAATCATAGAATCATAGAATGGTTAGGATTGGAAGGGACCTTAAAGCTCATCCGGTTCCAACCCCCCTGCCATCAGCAGGGACACCTTCCACTAGACCAGGTTGCTCAAAGCCTCATCCAGCCTGGCCTTGAACACTTCCAGGGAGGGGGCATCCACAACTTCCTTGGGCAACCTGTTCCAGTGTCTCACCACCCTCACAGTGAAGAACTTCTTCCTAATATCTCATCTAAACCTCCCCTCTTTCAGCTTAAACCCATTTCCCCTTGTTCTGTCATTAACTGCCCTTATGAAAAGTCCCTCCCCAGCTTTCTTGTAGCCCCTTCAGGTACTGGGAGGCCGCTATAAGATCTCCCTGGAGCCTTCTCTTCTCCAGGCTGAACAGCCCCAACTCTCTCAGCCTGTCTTCATAGGAGAGGTGCTCCAGCCCTCGGATCATCCTGGTGGCCTCCTCTGGACTTGTTCTAACTGCTCCATGTCTTTCTTATGTTGGGGGCTCCAGAACTGGACGCAGTATTCCAGGTGGGGCCTTACAAGAGCTGGATTATCAGTCAGGAAGTTCAATGGTTAATGAGTATCATCCACCCCATGGATCAGTCGTAATTACAGAAATTTTTAACAATAAAACTCCCTTTTAACTCTTTCTGTTCCCTTCCCTTTGTTCCCAAGCAGCTTGCATTTAATTACAATGTGATTTTAAAATAGTGGAGTACCAATGAAATTAAGATGAGGAAGGGAATATAGTGCAATATTAGGCTGTTTTTTTTTTAGTTCCCAGCTTCTCCTAGATTTGTTCCCATGTACGGGTTAATATTTATGAACTGGTAAAATAAAATCTCCATTAAATTGAGACAAAAAGATTTCTGTAGTCCTATTAACTGTATTATATATGGAAAAATGCTATGAAAAACCTTAAGCAATGGCTTTGTTCCATTTTTTCTGGGTGGGTTAGGGTAATACAGGATTAAAATGGTTCTCTGAAGAAATTCATGACCTTGTGGGTAAAACTTTTCAGGCTGTGTTAGATGTGGTAGCTCTTATGTTGGAAAATAGTCTCCTGGAAAATTTTCCAGGACTCATAAGATGCAAAGTCTTTTCCCTAATGCATTTTGGAGTCTGTGATTAAAATTTTAAGTATAAGAAAGTATTTTACTGTAGGATGATGTTGGTCTCAGGCTTGCTTCTCATGTGTTTAGGTACTGGATCCGTACTCATTAATGCTTTTCAGTTAAAGACGTTGGTTTACAAATATATAGAATTACAGACATAAAAGAACCACCTTTAGCCAACAGCCGTATCAGAGAGATGCTTGAGAGAACCTTGGATTTTTTTTTCCTGTACTGATACTCTGTCTGTTTTATCCTGCTTCTTTCCAAGTAAAAAATTTTACTCCATGGCTCTAAATTCACATTTTCCAGTCCCTACTGAACTCCTTGAGACCCTTTCTGTTCTTTCCATTACAGTTCTTTGATACTGATTTTGAGTCTTGTGGTGGGTGACACTAAATAGATGTTGTGTTTGTGCTTCTGGTGTAAATAATAAATGTACTTGCTGCCCTCCATTTGCCATTTAGATCTCTGCTCACCTTAAATCAAGTTCTCCTCTTAAGTTCTTGCATTGGGAAAGGATTGCTGGTGAAGTTTTCTACGTGGGTTTCCTTACTGTTGGGCTTTCTGAGACTTATTCAGTGTCAATATTTGCATGTGAATATTGCAACTGGAGCACGTGTGGTTACTTGCTTTGGTCAATCACCTGCTTTCCGTGAAGTTGCTCTGCTAAGCTTGTAAATAACCATCAGCATACTTGGAAGTGTGTAACAGATTTAATGTCTTCTTGCTGTGTTATCTCTGTGTACCATTTGAAGACCGTTCTATGATGTGAAGAGGTGTTTTGACTGAAATCTTTATCCAGACTTGTATGCAGGCCAAAGTAAATGGAATTATTTCAAACAGTCTCCTTCAGTATCAAGGCATGGCCAGACTTCAGATAGATGGAATACTAGAAAGGGTTCTGAAATGTCAGAAAAGAAACAAAAGGCTGATTCATCTGTGATTAATCATTCTTAAACTAAATACCTCGGACTGACTGTGGTCGTAAGTGGTGCCCCTGGAATTTTATGGCACTTGAGAGCCAATTTCTTTGGCTGTTTTCAGTAATTTCAGCATCGCTCCTCCTGCAGCAGTGAAATGCATCCAGTGGTAGCCTGGACTTCCACGTTCATGGGATTCACAAAGGTCTGACCCACCCTCGCCTGTCCTGACTCTTTCACTGGTTCTGACTGTGGAATTTATTTCACCTTTTCAATAAGCCTGGATTTGCTTTATAAGCTGAAATGCGTGGGGGAAGGAGACTTAATGTGATGTGACATAACATGATCTTCTATGGTTTTTGGGGTATAAGCACACACTGTTGTGGTTCTGCCACTGAGCAAAATGTGTGTCACTAGTTCCACACAAAAAGAGCTGGCATTTTTATACCTCTGTGCTTGGTGGTTTTATTCAGCATGTATTGAAGTTGCTACCAGCTGTCAGCCTACTTTTATCACTGACATTACTATTTACCTTGATAATGGGAAAAAGATGATAAGCTGAGAGTAGTTTGGAGGACTGGAGTTGCTCTGCTCAAGTCTGTTAGCACTTGTACTAGTGGCTTTTCCAGGATTAATTTTGTTGGCTTATAGGAATAAATATGCATTCAAATTAGTACAAAGCTTTTTTTTTTTTTTTTAAATATATAAAGAGGTCATAAATAGTCAACTAAATATTCTGAAAAGTGAGTACTTGTTATAGAGTGCCAAGTTTTTGCTTGCAATACCATTTGTTAATAAAGAACTGAAATAACTGGGTTGAAAAAAGATTATCTACTCTAAGAAAGCAATAAAAGTTTTGGCAACGCAGTGGTTTTTGGGGGGTTTTTTTTGGGCAAGACTATTAAAAACAAACAACAAAATAATAAACAAAGGCAGAAACATAAAATAATAATAAAGCCCTAAAGGTGCTGAGTTGCAGACGTGTGGGGGGGAAATCCCTATTTATCTGTATGTCTTGTTAACATTACTTTTAGCTGCCTTCCTTCTTCTTTCCTTCCATTTCTTCACTGGAGTTCCCCACTGGCCAGGATACTCCTCTACATTAGCATCATGAACTAAGCTTGAACATTCATTTCTTCAGAGCTGTGGACTTGTGCCATGTGTTCCTTCTAATGGTTTGGGTTAGTGACTGAGGGAAAAGGATTATTCTGAATTATATTGAAGTTTTACCATTAGAACCCAAAGCGATTTTTAGAAGTCTCTTAAGGTGGCTGACCATGACTTCCAAAAGTATTTTGGATGATTGACTCGGTGTACATGTGTTAAATGCTTCTGAAAATCAAGTTGTAACTAGTACAAAAAGTCTTTATCTCTCCACATAAATGTTATTAAATAGGATTAGGCTTTCTTAAAACTCTCCATTTGTTATCCTCTGTATGAGGCTTGGATCAGGTTACTTTATTTTCATGCAGTCTTTAAAAAACCCAACACATCCTTCCACAGAACACCAACCAAATGAAAAACCCCAAAAGAACCAGTTTCCATATAGATTATTTTTGAGGAATGTTTGAAGTAATATATTGTGTCTTTTAAGTAATCACAAATATGAGATTGTGATTGAAATATCAGACTCGAATGTTGATGATTTAATGATTTTGATGATGATAATATTGATACTGTTAATGATTTTAGTACCTATCAGTAAAGATTCTTTGTTCAGAATACAACAGGAGTATGTTTGTGTGTAAAAGAGGTATGAATTAAGGATTGACAATTCAGATGTTTTAAAAAATAAATATATAAATGTGATAGAGATGGTATTAACTACCTACATATATGCATATCAATAGGGATAAGTTCTACACCTTTTACTTGTTACAGGAATTTTATTAGCGTGGGACAACTTCCCTATAGTGGTTCTTTGATAAATGTGATTTTGTTAATTTGTGTGAGGCTTAAGTAAAATTGAAAATATAACTTTACTTTCATAAAAGCACAAGAATAAGAGCTGCAATTTCTTAAACTGTAGCCCAATTCTGTATTGGTGGATGTTTTCAGTTATTAGAGGTATCTTGACTGTTTCTTGTGTCAAAAAGAACTGCTAAAAAGATTTATTCAGGATCATGTTAATAAACCTGAGGCAGAACATCTTCTGAATGATAATAGCTGGTAGAAATTCATCATGTCTAATTCATGACTCTGCATAGTCGTTAATTCACTCCTGTTGCTGACTTGTACTAAATCTTATTTGAAGGCTTATTTGGGGACTCCGTAGCAACCATTAGCAATTAAAGTGAGAAATGTAAACTGTGAAATATTTAGACAAAAGAGGTGTGGGATTTGTTTCGTTGGGTTTTTTTCTGGAGGGGGAATAATATATTTCACAAGTCACATGTCATTAATTTTTCTCATTCGTCTGAGGAATGAGATCACAACTCACGTTTCAGAATTTTCCAATTATACTTCTATAAATCCATTCGTCTTTGCTCGTAAGTGTAAGAATGCATGGAACTGAGTGTATTTTTAAAATTTATAACAAGAAAATGAATGAATATAGTGCTGCTTTGTCAGCTTCACTTCATTTTTTGTTGATTTAATCATATTTGGGTGGTCCTCAAACATTTTAACATTCTTTACTTCTGAATTTTGTTTGTCTACTTGTCTCTTTGTGGCTATTCCCAAAAGTCAATGAATTTAAATATGCAGAGATGGACATCTTACACTGCTGTGGTGCAAAAGTTTAAAACAATTATGAAGATAACGTTGTCTCTGTGTGAAGTTGTTCCTAGCCATGCTAGTTTTCAAGTGTTGCGTAAAATATCACAGTTCTTGTGTCCTGGAGAAAAATAAGCCCTTGAAATCTGTCACTGAAGTGTAAGTCCTTGTAGCACTGGTTAGTTTTATCTGTGCATCACATTTATTGAGTCTGGCAACGTTTGGAGTATTGGATCTCTCATTTAACTTCAAATCTGATTGTTCTTATTGTATTCTTTCTTATTTTTGCTATTTTGCTGATTATATTAGCTCTAATTAAGCAATATTGTCAAGTGGAATTTCTCTGGCCTGAAAGCCAGGAACTCCTGCTTTTCCTGGCTCTGCCGTATTTCACCTTGTGGTCTTTACAGTAGGAGTTGGCTGACAAGTCAGTTAATCTACACAAGAGATGTTTTTTCTCCAATTTTCCAGGAAAGATTTAATGGTAGATACTTTAATGAGGTCTGGTTTTACTACGACCTCATTAATTTTACAGAGGTATCGCAGTACACTTCTCTGAAGTGTTACATTTAATCTAGATGACAATTAATTATTTTGAATTATTATTTTCTTTGTCTGAGTTTGTTTAGCTGGTGACTGTACTCAGTTTCCAAGTAAAAGTATATTAATGAGGTTCTATTATTTATCCTTAATCCTGATATTAAACACAATGCTGCTAACAGTTTAGTTTGCAAGAAGTTCAACATCAGTGTTTGAATGGGAACGAGAGTCCCAGACCTTTATAGAGGGGAATGATTTGGAGCCAGGAGGGAATTGTGTCATCAGTAGATTTGCCAAGGACCATGGGGGATTGTGGTCCATCCCCACACTCCAAGGCAGGGTCAGCTATATTTGTGTTAGCTTTTAAGACCCATTGGACATACATGTGCCAAAAGTCTCCTTCTATAAACTTATCGCATGTCTAGGTGTCTTGGTTGTTTTATCTCTATATATGCTTGTGCATCGGGGTTGGTTGTTTTATCTCTATATATGCTTGTGTTTTATCTCTATATATGCTTGTGCATCGG
>NW_010315391.1:0-4143 GCF_000700745.2 Antrostomus carolinensis
ATATATATATATATATATATATATATCCATCTTAGGTGGTGTATAGATACACACACACACCCTCCCATCCTCTTGGAAGACATGTCTTCCTCATATACTGAAAACTGTTTATCTGACTTTTTTTTATTCCTCTTCCTTTTACGGACAAGTAGTTAGGTTAAAATATAGAAAACCATTCTATTTGGTTACAGAACAATGAAGAGAAAAAAGTTTAAAACAATAGATTTGACTTTGAAATATTGCTATTTGATGACTGGCTTGCTAGAATCTCAGTTAATCAGTGTTTAAATTGCAGTTTAGGCCATGATTGTTTCTAAGCAAGAGAGAAGATATGCAAATAATTTTTATCATGTTATTTACTAGAGGCTCCACATTTCAACACATATCTTCTTCCAAACAATAAGCTCCTGTCAAGTTAGCATTCCGTCAAATCAGTCAATTGCAACTTGTTTGGTGCTACAGGACAAGCTGACACATTGCATAAAGGTCAAGTGGAAAAATGTCCCTTCCACTACATCAATGTCATAACTTGGTAAAGGTCACTCCATCCAATAATTGCTACTACAGAAAATAACTTTGTTGCAATCTACATGAGAGGGGAAAGAAAAAAAAAAAAAAAAAGTAGTTGAAGGCCTCCTTTTTTTTCTATGATACGGCAAAGTAACATTATTGTCATTTTCTTGCAGCCTATACAGTCTAACACGAACAGCTTACCCTACAGTCTCCACAGCTTTCACAAGTACATCAAGTATAATACACAAAATTACACAAGGACAACTTCTCCATAAAACCATGAGAAATAAAATGCCAGCATTTATTGGTAGTAACACCTTACAACTCTGAAGCTCCAATCACAGTATAAGATCAAAGGGCTTTACAGGCTTTAATTAAAACTCTGAAGACACTGTTATGGCAAGTGATGATACACCCATTTTACAGACAGCTCACCTGAAGCAGAGTCAAGTAACTTGCTGCCTACAGTTAAAATAGCAAGAAACAAATATGAAGACACAGCCTAACATAAAAACAACCAAAAGAAAATCTGTTGTACTTTTTTTCTTTTATCTCTCTGTTCCTGCATAATAATTCATTCTTTATTTCTCATCAAAACTTTTATCTGCTTCTCCAAAAATTATCACTCTATCATTTGGAACATCACAGTGTGCTGTAAAATGTAAAATCAATGTGTACAAATACAGAAGTTAGCTAGTGGAAGGTGTCCCTGCTGATGGCAGGGGGGGTGGAACTAGATGATCTTTAAGGTCCCTTCCAATCCAAACCATTCTATGATTCTATGATTAGGGCAGTTTAATGCTGAAGCTGAAATCTTAAGGTTAAGTGAGCAACAACCCAACTTAGACAGATGTACAACCCCCATGACCTGAAGAAGCCTGGGTTGTGTTGTACAGTGATGGAAGAGGAGGAGAAGGAAGATTATTAGGTTCACCTAGTCTCACTACATCAATCCAAAAGAAATTAATATATATCTCAGTATACTCTCAGTTTCTGTTATTAATGAAAAATTAAAAATTGAATACTAGCACATAAGATCCAGATCCTGTATCATCAAGACAAGTTTGGAAGAAATTTTGCAGTTACTAGGAAGAGTAATAGAAAGATTTTACACACTGGGCTCTAAAGGCAAAAAAACCCAAAACCAAACCCAAGCATCTTTCTCACGATAGAGAATCATTTTCTCTGACTGGAAGCACTGGGCTGCTGGATGTGTTGCAAAGCTGCTTAGGTCTTACTACATTTCCCACGTGCCAGCTGAATATAACGAAAAACTGTGTGCATCCTAAGCGAGCTTGAGATGAAATCAAGAAGAAACAACTTTTTGTTAAAGAAACAAAGTTAACCGGAGATGGCTGCAACTCTCTCCTTAAGATTCAGAATAAATATTAACTACCTGAATGTCTCCAGAATAAGACTAATGGAAATAACATCATCAACATTAATAACAGAATCAGGCCATCCTGTCCATAAGCCCTGTAAGAGATACAGTACAGATATGTGAAGGCACATCTCTCTCTCAAAGCATTACTAAAAAAAGGATCCGGCATAGCATAGTAACATATAGTTCCTTTCACAGGAACTATATGTTACTATATAACTCCACAGGGAAAGGGAGGCTGGAAGCTAGCCAGGGGTGCTAGGGTGCTGTGAAGAGTGCTAGGGGTGGCATTCTTCACAGACCTCTTCACTGCCACTTCAGCTGCCACATGCAAGAATGGGAGTGATGTTTGTTTTACCCTCTGGCGCACTTCCTAAGTGTGTCAACTTCAACTAGTTATTCAAAGATACTCAATAACAACACTACCGTGACCTTAGAAAGCTGTAACAGAATTGCAGGATCCCTCAGTGATGAGCACTATGAATGATGGCAGCATCACATTGCTAGGCTGCAAGCAGCTGCAACAAAACAAAATTAGTCTCAAAGATCTTTGTTTTCTAGCTGTTCAGTAACAGAGAGGAAATATTTTACTTCTAGGCTAACAAAGCACTGTGATGAATGCCCCTCGAGATGTGGATGCTGTAACTGTAACTGCATTAACACAATACGATATGACCCCCTCCATGCTGGAGAATGTTAAATAAGTTGACTTGGAAACTTCATAAAGTAAATGCATTCCTGTGCAAATAAAATTTTCCCTTGGCCAGCTGTCACCTACCTGAAGAGGTGAAAGCTTAAAAATTCATATTTAATAATCTAAATATAAAGAATCTGATATCCACTGAAATCAGTTGAATTCTCAGGTGGGCAGCCTATTTGCAGGCTGGAGTGGTTATATGAGCCTAAATTGCAAAAGATTTTTTAATTTTTTTTAATGAAGGACTGGAAATAAAAGTTTACAGGTGACTTCTTGTATCGTCAAACACAATCCAGCAGCACAGAAGTACATACAACAAAACACAGCCATATTACACCAGCAGAGGAAACAAAAAATGTCTTGAAGTGCCAGACTAGATCAGACTCAGGTCCATCCTGCACAGGATCCCACCTGCAGCATTGACAGCTGGGTGTTTCAGCATTTCCAAGGATGGAGTGAAAGGCCTACAGGGCAGCATTCAAGACTCTACAACACTGCAGACACTTCTGGTGCTGGGAAATCCTACGGATCTCTTCAGCAGGCTCCAGGGATTACCAGGCTGCCGTACCTTATAATGCAGTTATGCTACAATGAACTTTAAGAAATAAACCCTCAAACAAAATTCCAGTGTGTTAAGTTTCCAAAACCTTTTCCAGAAATACTTTAACAGATTTAAGCAGAAGGTGTAATTAGGTACAATAGGCAATGTGTCAAATACATGAAAGAGTATAATAAAAAAGTGCAAAGTATTTGCATAAAGTTTCAAAAAGTGAAAGTCTGAATGTTAATTCTTTCAGAAAACTCCTACAGAATATTTCCCTCGGTACAACTACCTTGTCTCCTACATTATATCCATATTACTGAGCTTCACTGATGATCAAAAGCCTTTTTTCTTTTTTTTTCAAATAAATTCTACAGAAGTTTTCCCTGACACTGATAAATTTGCACTGTCATCATTCTAACTTATATTCACCTTCTTCCTCCGCTGTAGACAAGAGAATTAACATAAAACTCAAAAAAGTTAGAAATAAAATCTTTTATAAGTAGCAAAAATATCTCTTGTTCAATACAGACATTCCTGGTCACTCCATCCAGTTTCACAAATCCTCCTTTGGTAACCAAACAAGCATTTGTCCTTATATTTAACCCGACTCTTTAAATCACTTATTTGCTAAGAAAAGGATTAAGATATTTAGATATTAAGATATCTTCTAGCACTATGGCTTCTCCTCCTTTCCTAGCTTGACTTTATTTTCTTCACATATAAACAAGACTTTGGCTTATTTACCTAAACCAAATGTACTTGGTTTGTGTGGCAAGGTTTTGGCAGCAGAGGAGGGGGGAGGACACAGGGGTGGCTTCTGTGAGAAGCTGCCAAAAGCTCCCCCCATGTCTGACCCAGCCAATGCCAGCCGGCTACAAGACAGACCCGCTGCTGGCCAAGGCCGAGCCCATCAGTGACAGTGGTAACACCTCTGCTATAACATAATTAAGAAAGGGAAGAAAAAAAACAAACCTGTGCATTTTGCAGCCAGAGAGAGGAGTGAGAAGA
>NW_010315392.1:0-3749 GCF_000700745.2 Antrostomus carolinensis
AACAAACTTTACTCGTCCAGATCTCCTTCCAGCTCTCACTTATCATTCACTCAGGAAAGAAGACTCGTGATTTTTATCCTGGATTTTCACTAGCCAAGGGCTCTCCTGCATCCGGGCAAGCAATGACCAACCTTTGGCAGGGCCACCCCCTCCCACTTACCGCCAGCCACAGTTCGGCCAAGCACAGCTGTAGGGTTTCTCGCCAGTGTGCCGACGGAAGTGAGCCTTGAGGTGAGAACTCTTGGTGTACATCTTGCCACAGCCTGGGTGTGAGCACTTATGGACACGGACGAGGGAAGGGAGGGTTTTCTGATACGTGGGGGTTGCCTCCACCTCCTGCACATCCCCTGGTGCCCCTGGCCTCATGGCGACTGGCAGGGGGGCAATTTTGACATATTTTTGGTCCATGATGGTCACAGGGGGCTGGACCTGAGGGAAGAGGGACAGGTTTTGGCCCTGCAAGCTGATAACCAGCTGGGCTATCCTGACCCCACCTGTAACACTCTGTGCTAGTGGGCTGCCACTGTCCATCTGGAGAGGCTGGATTTGGAGGACAACAGGAATGCTCCCAGCAGCTACTGCCTGGTCACTACCATCAGCTGTCCCTCCAGGCTGGGCAGCATTTGAGACCTCTTCTTCTTGAACCACACTGGAGATAGTCTGCTCCCTAGAGCTACCTAAGCTGATCTCAGATTTGATCTCAACCTTCCCTTCAGCTGGGTGAAGCTCGCTTGCTTCATCTTTGAGGAACTCATCCTTCTCCCTTAGGAACTCCTCAATCTCCTCCAGGGTGGGAATGAAATCCTGGGAGAGGCTGCCACAGAAATCAGGCAGCTTGAGGTGAGCCTCACAGACACTGACTTGAGGTTTTGTGTCTTCCACCTTCACACCAGGCAAGGGGGGAAAGGTGCTTTCAGAGTGGTTGGTGCTGCCTGAAAGGAGATGGCCAGAGCCTTCTGGGTGGCTGGACTCGCTGCCATGCCCTGGCAAAAGGGATGGTGGCATGCTGCGTTGCAGAGCACTGGCAAAGTTCTCTAGCAGGGAAGAGCTGGTCAAGGATGGTAGCAGCTCCTGGCAACTCACAGAGACCATTTGTTGACTCACGTCCTCTACCCACACAAAGCTCCTGGCTCAGATGGATCAGAAGCCTCTGTAAGAGCTCAGCTGGGGCAGTCTTCGTTCATCTGCAAGGGAACACCACCAAGGTTATTTCCAAATTAAAAAATAAACAAGAAAACCTCAACCTTTGAATAAAATGGACTGTGAGTTAGAAAGAAAACATCAAAACTAGTCAAGTGGCCTTTGTTTTTAAAGAGTCTGTTTCTCAAAAAACACATGCTAACCATTTTCCTATGCAAGATGCCAACAGGCTGCAAAGAGCTCGATTCCTCCCAGAGGCAAACTTCTCTGGGGAGTTTATTAAAGTAAAAATACACAATTAAACACTTCATCCCTCTTCCATCTATGCCAGAGGGCAGGTATATGCTGCTGGATGGCAGAGAGGATGACTTGTGGCTTACAACTAGGAGTTAATCTAGATCCAAGAGAAGGTGCTGGTTTCTCCACACTACAAGTGTTGGTACAACCACAACCTGATGCAGACCTATCACAGCTGGATTAAAACTAACTAGTTTGGGGACAGATAACAAGACAGCTAGAAGTGTGCCTGCTGCCAAACCGCCTGGGGCTCTGTGCAAGCACCACAACTGGTGAGCACTCACCAGCAACCATTCTGCTGTGGTTACACTGGCTATTGGTGCCTGAACAAGCCAGTTTAAAGCCAGTTCAGGCAGGTCTGCCCAAGCTCAGTCACACCTCCAGAAAGCATCGCAGACAGACTGTCTGGGGTCAGCTCACAGGGCCTTTGAGGACACAAACATCACATTTGAAAACAGGTGAGAAAGAGCACGATATCTCCAGGTAAGGCTTTGTGTGGTCTCCAGAAGGTGAGTGGCCTCCCCCGATTCAACACATCCAACCCCACAGATCCTGCTGCAGCTCACAGGGTTGTGAGCCCAGTGCCTGGGCACCCACTGAGCAGCCACACACCATCCCTGCCCCTGCAAAATAGCAGCTTGGAGGCTAAATCCTGCTCCTGCAGCACCTAAACCACCCAAGAAGGCAGGTACTGTTTACATTTAATCCAGAAAGTGAGTTTCCAAGAGAAAAGAAAAAGGAAGCCTATGCCAAAGTACCTTAGGAACATTTTCCAGAGTGAGTGAGTGAGTCCATGAGATTTCTGCAAAGCTGCAAACCAGTCAAGCCAGTCCTTGTTATCAGTGCTTCCTCAGGGCCCTGAGAGCTGGGAAAGGGAATTTTGGAGAAGCAGTGTGAATGTAATATAAAAACTCTTCCCCTTAAGAAGAAATAATCCCCACATCGTTCAAAATCTGCTAAGCATGAGATGCCACATTGCTCGGGGCCATTTGCAGTGCTGCCCACAGTCTGTCTCCATCACAGCTCCGCTTCAACAATCGCTGCTCACATGTGAGGTAGGAAAGGAGTTTGGGCCAGTCTCAGCCTTCAGGCTTCATGTTTTCATCACAACACAAATTTGTGCTCTGAACCATCACCTTCAAGGCAGCTCAACCCAATTCCACTCCTTCCTCCACACCAATTTTATCATCTCTTTCTGATCTCTGCTGCTCTGACTCTCATCTCCTCTTTCTACAAGCTTCAGAGGCTAGAAAAGCCTTCTCCCTCTGGCTACCAAACACTTCTGTTTACCTCTTCCAGAAAGTCTTGATTTTGCAACAAGGTCTCCTTGCAGAGCAGCTCAGGAAGTCTCCATCCCTTCAGTGTGCCCCCAGGAAAACTGAATTAAACTATAAACTCCTCAGCTCAAGAAGCCTCATTCAAAACACACCTCACAAATTCAGAGTGAACAGTTCTGTTGAACAACACGAAGAAAAGCACCACCAAAGGGCAGGATGGTCCGTGGTTAAATTGCTGGCTTGGGACTGAGGAGACCTCAGATGGGTCTCCTGCTCTCTGCAGATTTCCAGTGCAGCCTTGGGGCAGCTGCTGGAGTGCTCCAGTCCAGTTTGTAATTGAAGTGGGGGCAATAGCAAGATCCTACCTTGCAGAGGGGAAATGCATAACCTGGCGGGATGCTCTGCTACTAACAGACTTTACTGTTGATACCTGTACAGATGTCAGTGCCTCATCAATTTTGCAAAATGCACATCAACAGTGCTGTCATCCCAGACAGGCTACTGCAAGAACATGGAGACTTGACTTTGGCCTTCAGTGAAGCACACTGCAAGGCAAGGCAAGGTCAATGTCGTTTTCAAGCTTTACTTTGCATTTCTCTCCCCAGAGTTTTGCAAATCCCTAAGAGCACTCGATTAGGGTACGAAATCAGCAGATGTGCAGTTTGAGCACACACAGAAAAAGTAATTTGCCCAAGGTCAGCCAACAAGCAGGAGCTGGGAACTGAGCCGAGGGTTACGACTCTCCTCTCGTGACTAAACAACACGAACAAACACCTGTAACCTCCTCAGAGCCGTGAATTACAGTCACAGTGTCTGTGCAAAAACCTGGGCTCACGAAGCCTTGCAGGACAACCACAACCTGCTCAATCAGCCCCGTGCAGCCAATGCCACGTGTGGCGGGTCCCTCAGCGATGAGGGGATGCCCAACGCTTCGACCTGGCCAAGGACAAGCGTTGGCACAACCGCTGCCCCAAACCCCACCAAGGGGAACAGCCAGGAGTGGGCTGGAAGCCCCCGGGAATGAGGAGACCGAGC
>NW_010315393.1:0-4907 GCF_000700745.2 Antrostomus carolinensis
ATTTCTTATCCACTGAACAGTCCACCCATCATATCCATATATCTCCAACTTAGAGAGAAGGTTGTTGTGGGTGACTGTGTCAAAGGCCTTGCAGAAATCCAGATGGATTACATCCATAGCTCTTCCCTTGTCTCCTGATGCAGTTGTTCTGCTTTTCAAGTAAAAATGTCCTTTATTCAGTTTTGGTCCTGCAATCTTTCTATTTAATATAGTACTTCTAAGCAGGGGAGGAGGAAGTGGATCTGCTCTCCTCCAGAGGTTGTTCTGCCATATTTTTGGAACTGAGGTATGTGTAAGGCACTGAGTAAAGCACCCTGTGTTATTGTAGTTATCTTAAAAAATGTTATTTTATACAATAAGTATATACAATAGCATAATTAATTTTCCATTATTCATAAAATAAGTGTCCATGACATGTTTGATATTCAAATAAATTAATTTGCTGTTATATATATTTATAAACAATCTACCTTCCACATAACCAGCCTGTTAATGGTGGAACAATGCTCTGACAAGAGGCTAAGTTGAATTTCATGTTAGGGTAATCTAGTGGTCATAGGTGTTCAGAAATCCTAAATCAAGCCTTAGAATTGAACTGGCTGAAAACGTAAGGTTTTTATTTAAGGTCATGTGGATTCTTTGTATTGGTTTCGTATGTCCAAGCTTGAAACTTCTGAATTGTATGGGCCAGACATTTTTCAGTGAAAGCTGAGATACTTTTTCAATGTTATGAATAGTAATGTGACTTCAATGATATTAAATGCTTTGCTGGTATTCATGATGAAACTAAGTGGCAGGATCAATGTCTGTATATATACACTTTGTATAACCTCGACTTGAAAATCAAGAGTAGCAAGTCTTGGTGAGTACTTTGGTGACATTTGTTAAATCTCAAGATGAGAAACTTTACTGAAGTGCCAAGTTACACTGTGTAGCACAGTGAAAAAGAAGGGTTTAACAAGAGAACAAGGGCTGTAAAAAGTGATGACTGCTTTCATCTTGTGGAATTCCTAGTTGGTTATCCATTTAATATCCTATCTGCTTTCCTTGTAGTACAAATTTGCTCCATATGGGTCATTTTCTTGCTTTGTTAAGTTGAGAGCTAGTGACCTTCAAGTTCCTCCAGACGGAAGTGGGAAAAGAATCAATTCCCACACAGAGGAAACTTGAGAAAGTTGTAAGTTTAAAAAAAAAATAAAAGGAGAGGAGGGGGGGAATTTTCATAATTTAATAATTCATCTAGCATATAAAAACTTGGATTGTCTTTGTGTCACTTGTTTTTGTACAGTCTCTTGTATGTTGAGATTGTTGTTGATGACACAGTTCTCATGCGCTGCAGCAAAACAGATACAAGCATATGTTACCTGAGCCATGATTTCTGGGTTGAGTTTTGATGGGGAGTAAATGCTCCCCCCCCTTTTTTTTTTTTGTGAATGTGTGGGGGTGTAGTGTTGCAATTAATTTTTCTCCAGTTCTCCTCTTTATCAGCATGGGAATAGCTGCGTTCGTAATGCCAGGTTTGTTAGGGAATTTTAATGGCCTTGTGTTAAAAGTAACAAGGCTGCACTTGAGCATCGTGATAACTACGCTAGGAAATCCTGGATATCAGCATTTGTGTACAGAAAGCCTCAGACTTGCCTGAAGTAGTAAGTTGGCTGGAAAACTGGCAAAGGTTTTTTTTTCAATTACTTTTTCTTCACACTGAAAACAAAGCAGGTTGTTGTAGTCTAGAACATAGGAATATGTCTGTGTTGACAATATTAGGAAGATTTCTACTGCCTAAGACAAGAATAGAGAGGAGAGGTAATTTTTCAGAATGAGAGTCTGAAGGTTGGGATATGAAATATTTAGGCTCAAATCCATGATCTGGATGGAGCACAACACAAAGTGCAGTCTGCATCTTTCATATCACAGGTAAGTGTCTTACCAACCAACTTATTAGGTGTTGTAGGATGATTTTTATTTTTATGTTGAACAACAACAACAACAAAAATTCTCAGATGTACTGAAACGATGATCTTCTTTTCCTGCCAGTCCAGATACTTCAGGCCTTTAAACCAGACTAATATTAGGTATATATAAGGCCAATTTGTAAAAAGAAAAAGCTTTCTGGAGAGTTGCTTGTTTTTAAGAAAAATAGTTAAAGTATTAATTAAAAGTATTGTTTTTCTGTGATAATAATTTCATTCTTTTAGGGCCAAAGCGAAAGAGAGGCACAGAATTTCAGAGGTATGCTATTTCTCAACCAGATTTGGATATAACTGGGTACAGCAAATACTCAAAACTGAAGAAAAACCAAATCGGTTTTGAAAGTAAATGTATCATCAGGTTTTCTCTGTCCACTCAGTTTGCCAAGAAGTTCCTGAAGAAGGGATAAGTTTTTTTCTGAGGTTTAAAGTCAAAATAATTTTTTTATGAATCAAAATAATTTTTTACATGGAGCATTTAAAAGGTTCATGCACAGATAACTTGGTATTAAAAGTACAGTTGGCTCAGTGTAACTCATGTAACCATCTGTGTGAACTGTATCATTAGTTTAATTTGCCTGTTTTAAAAGCAGTATTAGATTAGAATTGGAAAGATAACACAATAAATTACCAAGTGCTAAACTAGGTTTAAAATCCTCCTTAATGGTATAGCCTGAAGTATGTATCTCAGTTGTGTTAAAGATACTAAAGCTAAAAATAAACGGGAGGAGGAAAGGCCTATCTGTGGTGTCAGCGAGGCATGTGGTGAGCTGATGTATAAAGGGAAGGTAATGGATCTGCTTGGATTCCAGCCAGCGGTGCTGGACATGGGCATTCTGCCGAGGCACATTCCGGGGCATTAAGTGCAATCCCTTCCCCAGTGTGCTGAGCCCTCTGTGTAATTAATCTTCCCTGCGGTCCACTCTGCCAGGGGCTGGGCATACAGCTTAGCTGACTTCATTACTGCTGCTACTTCTCGGTAGCCACTCTTTCACTTCAGAGCTGTGTTTGACTTCTGAACGCTTAGACGTGGGTAGCTCCGTTTGAATCTGCTATGCAGACACCATCTTTCAACTTGCTGTTACTTTGAATAGGGTATTGGAATCTTGTTTCTGCTCTAAATTTCTCATTTTTATCAAAACATGTTAAGAAGGTGGGTTTTTAATGTACACTATTGGTATTACCATGTGAAATAAAGTGGTGATGAGATTTCCTTTTAACCTCTCTGTCATGTTAGCAACTTATTCTGATACTGCAGCTGTTTGCTACCTTATTGCAACACTGGAGGAAAAAACTCTGTGACGAATTTCTGTGAACAAAAAGAGAAAGAACAGAAGGAAAAATGAATTCTTCACCAGTGGAAGACACCTGTATATTTCAACAACAAGAAATCAAGCTCTGCAATAAAACTCGCTCCCTAAAGGTGTCCAAGGTGGAAGTTTACATCCTCCAGCCTTTGAGAAACATCACTCACATTTTCCCCTCCAGCCTGATTTTCCACATTTTCCCATTTTCTTGGCCATTCAAAAGCAGGTTAGGAATACAACTCCCTGTTAATGTCTCCTCGAGTAAAAACTTCAGAGACATTCAGAAATGTTTGTGGAATTGACCACCTGCTCCTTCCTATGCTTAGAGGAATGGCTTACCTCGGATCTCCTGGTGACAAGCACCATTTTGTGCAATGAATTCCTCTGAGTTTGTCTTTGACTTGCAGGATTATTTGGCCCCTTGTTTTGCAGAATGACCAGAGCAAGCCTGAATGTATACATTGTAGCTTAGTATGTTTGATTGCATGCAACCCATTTATGAAAAAGAAATGTTATGAAAGCATTTAACAAAATATAAATGTTTATAATATTACAGCTTTTAATATCAACTTTTTGTGCTAAAGGCTATGGTTACTTTTTGTTGGTCTTGAAAAGCTGTTTTGTATCAAGATCCTTCAGATAACTATTTAATATCAAGCTAGACTGAAATTAATCTAAAAGATTTTAATATACCTGCAGTTTGTTGAGACACTGTGCCTTGAAAATATGAAATGACCTACTTTTCTAGCATGAGTGTTTATATTCACTTTTTAAGAGCCTAATGACCAAAATCGATTGTGTTGATAGCAATTAATCTTTATTCAAAGATGTACTATTACAAACTAAGCTTGTTAAACTGTTTTATTTACCTTTCAGTTCTCCTGCATCCTTAGAAAATCTTCCTACTTTAAAGTGCTACATAATATTGTTTATAGTTGTGGATCTAAGGAACTAGGAACACTGGACAGTGGAAAGCATGTAGAACGGGGTAGCATTTTCATTCTTTACCATTGGGAATGTAGGGCACTGACGTCTGTGCTCTTTCATTCCTGCAGCCTTGCTCAAAAAGAAGCCAAGGTCAAAAAAACTTGTGTTTAATTTGATGCTGTCATTTAACATTCTCTGTGCTTCTGGTACAAAGCTATTTGCGCGTGGGACCTAAATAGCTGTTCACAGCTGCTGCCAGCTTACACCCCGGTGACGGTTATAGCTGCTCACCCTAACACTGCAGAGGCTTCTTTTAAATTAGCGTTTTCACAGAATCACAGAATGGTAAGGGTTAGAAGGGACCTCTGGAGTTCATTTAGTCCAACCCCCCCTGCCAAAGCAGGTTCGTCTAGAGCAAGTTGCCCAGGATGGCATCCAGGTGGGTTTTGAACATCTCCAGAGGAGACTCCACAACCTCTCTGGGCAGCCTGTTGCAGTGCTCCATCACCCTCACAGTAAATACATTTTTCCTCATGTTTAAGTGGAACCTCCTGTGTTCCAGCTTGTGCCTGTTGCTCCTTGTCCTATTGCTGGCCACCACTTAAAAGAGTCTGGCCTCATCCTCTTGACACCCACCCTTTAGATATTTATTAACCTTCCCAGTCTTTTCTTCTGTAGGCTAAACAGATCCAGCTCTCTCAGTCTT
>NW_010315394.1:0-7452 GCF_000700745.2 Antrostomus carolinensis
CTAGATACAGGTCTCCAACTAGACTCTGCAAGAGACTAGACTAGTCTTCTTTACAAAAATCCCAGAAGCTGGGATTTTGTAAAGAAGGCAGATAGGTCTGTTACACAAGGAACTTGGGATGGTGAAAGTGGAGTCAAAAAACTCTTAAGGAAGGGACTACAGTGAAATAAAACATACTGAGTTTTGTCTGTTGCTGTTAGGAGCAATCATGTCTTTATGACTTTAGCTTAATATGTATTTCTGCGTGGTAGAAATTAGTGTTGTGAGTGAATGGTTCTGGTGATGTGCCACGTAGCTGTGAGGATGAATTGTCCAGGCTCATCTCCTAGTTAAGAGTTTATACTTGTTTTTTTTCTGTTAGGCTGTGAAGCAGAGTGCTCAAAAGTAAAGAAACTGCAGGAACAAAGCGGCTGTAGTTGTATGCTGTTCCTTCTGTTAGGACCCTCGCTTTATCCCCAGGATAAAGTGGCTGGTGCTGGTTCAGTGATCAAGTGCTCAATAATTTGTCTTTGTTGTTTCATACCTTACCATGCTCTTGCTAGGTTGCTCCAGAAATGCAATTAATTTCCTCTTGGATACTCTGGTATTGCTTTCTGTACAGTTATTTATTATCAGAATGATCTAGTGAGATGCAGAAGTTGTTTGCTTCTTATTTTGCACAAAGAGCAAAGACACAAAGAAGAGAAGTTCAGCCAGTTTTGCATGATTGGAAATTACTGGAACCTGAGTCTTTTTAGACTAGTTTACATATTGCAGCCACATCCCCATCAAGCCTGCTGCTTTTCTCTTGCCATGGTTCCATTTTAATCCTACATTCTAACTTCACAGTTGTTTCTTGTGTGGGTTTAGAGTCTCTTTGGATGTGTAGCTACCACAACCGAATTGGAGAACACGGCCGTGCTCGAGGTCATTCTGTTTGTCACAGCAGCACAACACGGCCGTTTCATTTTGTCAGAAAGGCTAAGTTATTTCTGGTTTCCTCTTGGGTAAATAGGTTGCTTGCTCAGAGAAATGAGGAAGGATTAATTTTGGCATTGTGTGACTCTCAAGAACTCGTACTCTGGTATTAGCAACTCCCACAAACTTTTGGTATTGATGCCGATGGTGTTTCCTGCATTCCATAGCTGCCCAGCATTCACTCAGCCTTGGAACCAAACTTAAAGGGCTAAACTGCCACGTGTTGTAAAAAGACATCTATTTTTAGTGTTTAAAAGTTATGGAGAAGTCAAAGTGTTGGTGCTGCTTTATCAACTGAATTGTGGGCAATGAATCCCTTTCTCTCCTTTGTGGTGAGGGAAGGAGGACTGAGCTGATTTTTATTTTTCAGTTGGGACTCTCAGTCATCCACAAAGCTCTGCTTAGCTGTTTAATTTGCCAAGTAGTTAGTTCTGTCCTACTCTAGCCGCTGGAAGGAGGAACCATAAGATCTTTCTGTTTTGTAGAGACTTGTGGCTTCTCAAGTTTCTCTTTAGAAGAGAAACCATATCAACCAATGTAAGAAGTAGAAAGCTGCTGTTTCTCCTGTCAGAGGAAAGGTAAAAAGCCTTTGCTACCCTCTTGGGTTTTTCGAGTTTGGTCCCCCCCACCCCGATCCTCATACTAGCTCATCACTCAGAGTTTTTCTTGGGAGCTTCTTTTTTAAGAAAAATACTATGGATGAGGCTTATGCTGGTTAGAAAACTATATAGTATTTAAAAACAGAAAAAAAAAAAACCCAAAACAAACCTGTTTACTCCTGGGTAAAGAAAAGAACAGCAGCCTCTGCTGATGGAGCTGTGGTTTTCTGCCTTTTC
This sequence comes from Antrostomus carolinensis, assembly GCF_000700745.2. Taxonomy (NCBI): domain Eukaryota; kingdom Metazoa; phylum Chordata; class Aves; order Caprimulgiformes; family Caprimulgidae; genus Antrostomus; species Antrostomus carolinensis. Next base: position 1,794 of record NW_010315394.1, read on the forward strand.
TTGCCAGGCCTACTGTGTTGGCTTATGTTCAGTTAATATTTGGCTGATCAGCTTTGCAGCTAGCAAACTGGGACTAGGAACACTTTTGCTGTAGATTAAATTTAATGGAAACTTGCTTTCTGTTCCATTCAGCAAATCTTTTTTGTCTTAAGGCAGAGATTTTTCTCTCCTGTTAGGGAGGGGAATGATCACAGGAGCACTTTTGATCTGAAAACTCAGTCTGTACTCTGGGTTTCATAGAAGCACAGCTGTGATACTGGGCATGTGACAAACATTACTGTGCAAACTTGAGGTCCTTTCATGTGGAAAAGGACACGTAAACAGAGATGTTAATGAGGGCCTCAGGTGCTGTTTTCTGGCCTTAGTAGGCTTTTTCTGTGTTTGGTTATGTGAGCTGTTAGCTCTGCCCACCTTTACCTCTGTGAGTGGATGTCTGCAATTTAAGTATCTTCAGCTTAAGTAAGAATTGTAGTGGCACTTTATAAAGGAGGATGAAGTGCAACATGCTGAAGCATAACTACGTGTGGGTGAGTCAGGAGAGGGCTGGGAGTAGGAGCACTAATAAAGAAAAGGAAGTACAGTCATGATAAAACTTGGTTTAAAAAGGGGAAAAAAATGAAAACAACAAACCAACAACCATCTGTGCCCAGAGTAGGAGAGCACAGTAAGGTGTTATATTTCGTAACTTAGTTGCTCTCTGTGCGTATAGATTTTTAAAAGCTTTTATGTATATATCTGTAAAAACACACGTGCACCCACATACTTGTGTGTGCGCCCACACGCTGTTCAGTATAGTTAGCTATATTATATCTCAATACAGTACTCACGTATGACAGTTTGTATCCCAAGCCAGTTTGAGCTGATGTAGAACCCACATGTATTTTTAGGAAACTAATATTTTAATTACTGGCCAAAATAAAGTGATTTTCAAGCCTCTATTTTGGTGACACCGGCTTTGCTTATGCTCTTGTTCCATCTGTTGAGGACAGATCTTCTGCCAGGGGACAAGCGTGCGCGCACTCGCTCTTTGTGGCACACTGTGTGCTGCTGACAGTTGTCAGGAAATAAAAAATACCGAGTACAGTGTAGTTCAATTTTCACAATGTGTTGGCTTTCCAGCGCTGCCAGGGTGATTCAGTGTGGCTTAATTTTGTGTTGTTGATGTATATGCAATAGGTTCAGAAAAAGAACTAAAAATCATGTACTAACTTCAAGTAATTTGTGTTTAGCTTCCACAATTATATAGCTTAACTGCTTCAGAGAATGTGTCATCTTTGGTATTAACATTTTTTGCACATTAAAAAAAGAAAAAGTCAATTGCTTTCTTTAAAATGGAAAGCTCAATTGTTGTGCTTAAATTGGTCTAGTTCCTGGTTCTGAATCAGCGTTAGGAGAAAAAAAATCAACTAGATGTATTTACTTTAGTCCTAGTAAAATACTGCTCTTGGCAACAAGATTGGATGTTTAATTTTTATCATGTTGTAAATGAGCAGAGATTTGATTTAACAGTTAAAGATGTCAATAACATAACAAGAAAAAAGCTATGTTGGTACTTAAGTGTATCTTTTTTCAAGGACAGTGTTCAATCTTAATTTCAGCTAGTGTTACAACTCATCTTGGGAAGTTCAGGGAAAGGAAAAAAGTATGGAAGACTGTGAAAGTCTTGTTAGATATGTCTGAAAAGTCATCTTAGTATTTTACAAATATTCTTTAAAGCACATGTTGACAGTCTTGTGTAATTTTTTGTTTTACTTAAAGCTGGTTTAGTTAAGGTGTTCTTTTTTTCCCTTGCCTTAGGACGTCTCAGAGTATGGATTTCTGCGCTTCATCTGCTGCCCTTCAGTGAAGGAGGGTGCCTCATAAAAGTATTTTTTCTCTTATCAATCAGTTATTGTGTGTAACATCATCTCTTCCTTACTACTGTCAGCTGTGCTCTGCTTGTTAAATTGCTGAGGCTGCTCTTGCAGGACAGGCTTGTAGTGGGAATGCAAATAGAGGATGTGTCCTGCCTGTGAACAGGGTAACAGGAGGAACTGAGAGGTAAGGTCCATGCTCTTATCCTATGTCTGATCAGATAGTTTCACTCTTATGCTCTGTGCTTTCTAATCTTTTTTTATTTGGCATTTCTGTAGAAAGCTCTTCCTGCTTGTGCTTCAGGAAATATCATACATAGGTAACATTCTTTGTGTTTTCTTTTGCTTGCACCAACCACGCTTTTCTGTGCTTTGTTCTCCTCTGAATAGTCATAAAAACAAAATGTAACTGCTACTGGTAGCATCTAATTCAGTAGTGCAGTAACTCGGGTTGTTATCCTAGTGCTTCCTTCATTTAACATCCTTAATACTTGTAATAATCGCTACGAAGTTGAGGCTAGAACTGCCTGAAAAGGAAATGGTTTGAATTTTGTCTTTGGACTTTCCTTTTTCCCTCCCCCGCTTCCTCCTGACTGAGCAGGTTCAGGGATGCTGGAAGTGTGCTCCTTAGGGTGTGTTTTTCAGCTCTTAGTGCAGGGCCAATTGGGCCAGAAGTCCCGACGGGTTTTGAACTGTACTTTGGAATTGGGACGGCTTGTTGAACAGGACATGGTTTGGTTTTGGTTTGGTTTTTTCTTTATGCTGTGGTTCTCAGGGATTCTCAATACTTGTAATTGGGGCAGACTGTGCCTGTAGTAGTCTGGTTTTCTGACAAATACTCCTTTGGGTCTGAGTAAAGTTTACAGTTTAAAAGCAAACCCTTACTCTTTGTGAAGAGCTGTGAGCACTACTCTTAGCTTTTCAAAAACAGTTGCTTCCAGAAAAAAAGATAAAATTCTCACTTTCGCAGTGAAGCTGGTCTTCAGGGTCAATACTTGAAGCTTTTCTAGTATTACTTGAGCAGAAGTAAATTTAGCATCTCCTTTTTTTTTTTTTTTTTTTTTTTTTTTTTTAACTAACTAGGATACTACCTGTTGAAAGATGCAGCTGTCATTTGTTGGTCTCTGTTATTGCCTGGGACTTCATAATGACATAAATTTTGTAGTTATACAGGAATAATTCTGAAAATCTGGATGGCCTTTTGTAGTTTGTCTTGAACAAGTTTGAGAAAGATGATCTTCTGTTCTTAGACAGGTGGATGTTGCCTGTCCATCCTGTCCCCCTCCTTCCCCATTTTGTAGGTTAATTATGAAAAGAAAACCTTTTGGGGAAGTTTCTCTGACACAGCAGCCGTATCCTCAGCCTGGAAACTTAGCGATTAGTTCCTCCTTTGCTGTAGCACCTACTCCAAATAGTTGACTCTGTGTACTTTGCAAAATGGCACTGATTTAATCTTTAAATAGAAATAGCGTGGTTATGGTTTTAAATATATTCCATTGTTGTTATAATAGCTATCTAGACTTCAAAGAAATCCTTTTGGAAAATATTTCTGAAATCTAGAGCCCCAGAACTATCCTGTGCTTAAAGAGACTTTCACCTTTACCAATTGACTTAAGTGTATTAATGTAAACCTGTGTTTATAGAAAACCACAGTACATCTCAAGATTGTAACAGTACATCAGGACCTTCAGCTTATCCAGAGCAGAAAGGGTGGAAATGTCTTGTCTAGTCTATTTGCCTGGTAACAGGGGATCAGTTCTGTCTGCTTACCACATTTATAAGAAAGTTATTACATTTGCATTTGTGTCATTGCCCAGCTTCTGACTCACTGGAAGGCGTGGATAGTAATACTTAATCTAATGCACAATATCTATAAGCATGCTGTTGAAAATATATAAAAATGAAATATATCTAAAGGTACAATATTAAATAATATGTGCTGTGTAATTGTTTGTTTCAGAATCTGATAGGTGGAGAATGCAGTTGAAAATTGTACTGACAAAAACTGTACCAGCAGATCTGGCATGTTACTTCATTGTCTTTGTTGACTGAGGTGCTCTAATAATCTCAATTGCTTAATTGTTCTGATCATACAAGTGTGTAACATGATTTGAAGAGGTCCATCCCCATCAGTGTGATGAATTGGACTGTAGCAGTACGTTGCATAAAGAGAAGTAGCTATCTAAAGCTTAAACTTACTGTTTTAAGTTAGCAGTTTTGCTGCCCCAGCCTCTGTGCTAGTTGGACTGCACAGAACTAACTTAGGAAACGCATCCAGATTTCAAACAAACAACTCATGGGATTATAGGAGTTTTAACCAGGGAATTTACCCGTGTTAACCTTGTGGTGTTTCTGTTGGTATAATGGAGGAAATAAGGCAAGTACTGTTTTTGGTTTTGTTTTTTTCTACTGGCAGTCATGGCTTAAAATATAATAGGATAAAAGCTTTATTTTATTTGAAATGCTAGAGAAACCAAAGGAAACAAATAACAGATCTTAATTGTATACTGAACTTGTTCTTTAGAAAGGCATTCTGTTGTCTTTAAAGGAAGTTGAACTTTTTGCTTTCTCCTGTATGCGAGAGGTTTGGTTTTATTTTTTAATACAGTAATTTCAAGGAATTTGTTTGCACCAGTTCATTCCTCAAAAATGTTAAAGCCTTTCATTTATCTCTGAAATCCTTTGATGAAGTTGGCAGGCTGTGAAGAACATCAGATTTTGCTTCTCACAAGAAAAAAGGTGTGCAGTTCTCCTGTCTGTGTCGCTACAGAAGAGGAGCCAAAGAATTGAACTGTGGCCTGTGCCAATGCTCTGTCTACTCTTGAGTGCGAAACTTCTCCATTATTATTTTTTTTTTCTTTTAACATGGTTTGTTAGCCTTCTAAAAGGAGACCTAAGGATGTGACTCAACCTTGCAGAAGGAAGGAAACATGAAATGTAGGCTGTTCTCCTGTTCTGAACTTACAGCAAACCTTTGCAGAGGCCTCAGTATTGTTGTTAAATAAGTGCAGAGCTGCTGTACTGTGTGTGGAAAATGGGGAAAGCGTAGCTGTGCCTGAGTGTTCTTGGCTTTGTGAAAAAGACGTTGTGGTTAGATACACTGTGTAAACAAAACAAAAAAGCAACCTACCTCCTAATTTAAATAGTTAAAATGCAAAGGAGTGTGAGGTCCTGTTCTTCCCTTCCCCCCCTTCTTAGGATGTGGGAACAAAATGCTGTGTATCCGTATTGGTACGAGATGGCAGTTTGAGGTGGTGGATTCATGTCTGCTGACAGAGGTGTGCAAGTAAGGAAATGTGGACAGGTAGACAATAATACTGCTAGTTCTCCAGTTTTATAAGTACTTGAATTGTTTTGTCATTTGTAGGTCTGAATGTCATGATTCCCTTCATCTGTTGCTCTAAAATGAATATATGCTCAGTACAAATGCATAAGTCACAGGATGACAGAATCATTAAGGTTGGAAAAGACCTCTAAGATCATCCAGTCCAACCATCAACTCATCACCACCACGGCCACTAAACTATATCCCTGAGTCATACATCTACGGATTTCTTGAACACCTCCAGGGATGGTGACTCCACCATTTCCCTGGGCAGCCCGTTCCAGTGTCTGACCACTCTTTCAGAGAAAAAATTTTTCTTAATTTCCAGCCTGAACCTCCCCTGGCACAACTTGAGGTCATTTCCTCTCATCCTGTCACTGGTTACCTGGGCAAAGAGACCAACTCCCACCTTGCTACACCCTCCTTTCAGGTGAGTGAGAGTGAGAAGGACTCCCTTCAGCCTCCTCTTCTCCAGACTAAA